>NW_028318512.1:2545000-2780000 GCF_062004578.1 Staurois parvus
TGATGATGATGATGAAGAAGAAGAGGATGAGGATGAAGAAGAAGAGGATGAGGATGAAGAAGAAGAAAAGGATGAGGATGAAGAAGAAGAGGATGAGGATGAAGAAGAAGAGAATGAGGATGAAGAAGAGGATGAGGATGAAGAAGAAGAAGAAGAAGAAGAAGAAGAAGAAGAGGAAGAGGATGAGGATGAAGAAGAAGAGGATGAGGATGAGGATGAAGAAGAAGAAGAAGAGGATGAGGATGAAGAAGAAGAAGAAGAAGAAGAAGAAGAAGAAGTAGGATGGAAATAAGAAGAATTCCAGTACAGCAAAAAGTGTATCTGCAGAGAGCTCCGCTATTTCTGACAGTTCTCTGACAGTTCCTTCACATTTACAGCGGTTGAAACATTGTATCTATTTGTTTCCGAATAAAAACATCTGTATCCTAAATGGAAACAAATAGATACAATGTTTCAACCGCTGTAAATGTGAAGGAACCGTCAGAGAACTGTCAGAAATAGCGGAGCTCTCTGCAGGGACACTTTTTGCCGGCTGTAGAAGGGATGAAAATCGGCCGATCGGGAAAAATTTGATTCGTGCATCCGAAGTTTGCTAATTTTCGGATTCGGCGCGAATCGAATTTTTCCTAATATTCGAAACGAATTCCACTTCGCCAAGTTCGATTCGCTCATCTCTAGTTATAATGATGAATAGTGTATGATGGAGAGGAGTGCAGAGCTTATGATGATGAATACTGTATGATGGAGAGGAGTGCAGAGGTTATGATGATGAATAGTGTATGATGGAGAGCAGTGAAGAGGTTATGATGATGAATAGTGTATGATGGAGAGGAGTGCAGAGGTTATGATGATGAATACTGTATGATGGAGAGGAGTGCAGAGGTTATGATGATGAATAGTGTATGATGGAGAGGAGTGCAGAGGTTATGATGATGGATACTGTATGATGGAGAGGAGTGCAGAGGTTATGATGATGGATATTGTACGCTACAGGGGAGTGCAGAGAGTATTATGATGGGCAGTGTATGTTAGAGAGACATGCAAAGGGTATTGTGATGGGCATTGCATGCTAGAGAGGAATGTGGAAGGTTTGATGATGGAAAATGTATGAGGGAGAGGAAAGCAGAAGGTATGATGATGGATAGGGTATGATAGAGTGGAGTGCATAGGGTATGATGAAGGCAAGGTATGTTAGAGAGAATTCCAAAGGGTATGTTGATGGACAGTGTAATTGGAGAGGAGAGCAGAGGTTATGATAATGGGTAGTATATGGTAAAGAGGAGTGCAGAGGGTATGAGGGTGGGCAATGCTTGTAGAAATGGAGTGCAGAGGGTATGATGATGGGCAGTGTATGCTAGAGAGGAGAGCAGTGGGTATGACAGTGGGCAATGCTTGCTGGAGAGGATGTCAGGGGTATGATGATGGGCAGTGTATGCTAGAGAGGAGAGCAGTGGGTATGACAGTGGGCAATACTTGTTGGAGAGGATGTCAGAGGGTATGATGCTGGGCAATTTATGCAGGAAAGTAGTGGGGTGTGTACAGTCCAGTATATGGACACACTGCTAGACTCAATGTATGATAGAGAGTAGTGCAGGGGGTATACCGGGGGGCAATGCTTGTTGGAGAGGATGGCAGAGAATAGGCAGTTTGTGCTGAAAACAAGTGGGGTGGGTACAACACATGGCCAGGTATGTCCAGTGTATGGAAATACTGTATGTAGACATAGTGTATGCAAGAGGAATGCATAGAGTTTGATGATGGGCAGTGTAGGCTAGAGAAGAAAGCAGAAGGTATAACAGTAGGCAATGCTTGTTAAAAAGGATGTCAGAGGGTATGATGGTGCACAGTTTTTGCAGGAAAGGAATGAGGTGGGTACAGTACAGTAATAGTTGTGTCCAGCATCCAGGGCAAGGACGCAAAACTACTCCCCCCTTTGCTGCTGCTAATGCATGATGTAAAGTAGGCATGCCACTCTAAGTCTGTTGTTCTCCCCCTTGCTCTAATTGCTGTCCTTAGTATACAGTTTTCACTGTGCATGGGTGATCAATTGCTTGCTTTCTAACAGCCGAAAGGTGCTGTGCATTTTTTGTATCAGCCATGGATGGCAGAGCAGACATGAAGCTATGGCCTATTGGTTGTCAGCCACTGATCTGCAGCATACACGCAGTGAGGGTAGCGCAGCTTACCTGTGGTGCCCCACTACATCACAGCACTGCGCCCTGGGGCAGTTGCCCATCCTGACCCCTTTGTCCCAGACATGGTAGGATATGATGGTTTGCAGGAAAGTAGCACAAAGGGTAAGACAGAGGGCAGCATTGACAGGGATGGAATGTTCATTTGCAGAAGAAGAGCAGGATTGGTATGATGGCGGGCATTTTGCACACAAAAATAACGTGAAGAGTGTGTGCAGGAGACGAGTGTGGAGCATATAACAGTAGAAAGTATGTGCAGAACTAGAGTGAAAAGTGTATATATTTCCCTAAATTGTGGCTTCACACCAATGTCAACATATAATGCACAACTCGGCAGAACACTTTTTTTTTCTTTGGCGATTTTGGAATTTTCGGGGACTTTGAAATGGGCACAGACAGTGTCTCGAGTGACAAAGAATATATACCTACAGCAATAGGTTTGTTCTAAAAAGGTCATTGTACTTAACAGTGCAATCTATTAGAACAAAATGAAACGATGGTGTTGAAAATAGAATACACAAAAATCAAACCCTTTCTGAAGATTTACACATTTACAGCTGATATTTAGGTATTAGATGGAGAACATTCGGCAGAACTATAATTAGAAAAGCCTTCAACATAACACCTTTACAACTCATTTGTGACTTCCATAAGGTCAGAGGTCCCCATTAAGAAATCTGGAGAAATTACAGGTTTCAGCTCAATCAGTTACAAAGTTACAAAAATATCTTCTTAATGTTAGAACTAAAATAACCCCTGGACTCAACAGTCACACAATGTCCAGTGTTCTTAAAGGGCATAAATGTATTCATGTTAAACTTATGCTTGGTAAGTAATTAAGTAATATGTAAGTGTATCATACAGTTCATTATTATATCTCATAGAGATCACAGTACTCTCCCCAAAAAAGCCTTCATTTGTTTTTCTATCCAGTAGGAAGGAACTATTTTCCTTGTCGCTGCATTACACAAGATCAACAAGTGCTCCTTGGACTGAGATGCCGGCTCAGAGATGACTAGTGGTATCATCTCAGCCTAGCCCATTGTAGATCTTTAGTTAGATCTGATTTACAATATGTGTCCCATTTCCTGCACAGCCAGGCAACACACATTTTTCCAACTTCCATTCAGTGTCAGTAACCAGTCCATGGGCTTGTTTTCATTGTTTTATTTGGGGTATACAACCTGGATGGGGTCTAGAGATATATGGGATGCCCAGCTTGACTTGAAATGATAACTTTGAGGACAGATAAACAGATCCTGGACTTTCTACTCCCCCCAGAGTGGAATCAGTCTTCTGATGGAAGAGTAACAGTTTCTGTAAGGAGCACTTGGTCCCCTCTTTATATGAACCTCTGCAGACCCCAGCTAGAAACTGCCCATCCATCTGGCTGTCGTGAAGAGTATCCAAAAGCAAGAGATTTTCGAACAGGCTTGCAGCACTGTCCCAGGGAGAACTGGTTGTGTGTGGTAACTATCAGCCCTCTCCCTTGTAGGCCCTGGGCGTGTAGAGGTACTCACACTGTCCTTGTGTCCTGTAGCTTTGGGTAAACTGCTTTCAGGCTTTTTGCTGCACTCGTTTCTTTCCAGGCTTGCAGGCTGTCCATCCTCAGTAGACTGTATGGCAGTGGAGTTTCCTCTATCAATGTCTTTTTCTCATTCTTCCAACCTCCAGCCTGGATGCAGAACCCCCCTTCTCTGAGGTCCCCTCCCAGGCTACACAGCAGCATATCTCAGCACTCTATCTTCCACCTGACTCCTTTACTGACCAGGCTTTCTCATATTTATGGGCTGATTAGGTCACCTTGCCAGGCCTCCTGCTCGGGGATTGTCCAGATTCCCATAAATATGCAGATCAGCACCTTCTGGCGTACCCCTACTAACTTCTAAAAATTTCTCCAATCTTCTAGAACCAGGGGGAGGTACCAGAGGTCTGACTTGTACAGCCCTCCACTGTGACCTAAAGTAAACCCAATAACTCACACCCAGGCTTCTAACAAGCCTCTAACTACACTACAAACTATGTACACTGGAGGGCGCTACACCATACTTAAAAAATTGAGGGGCTAATTTATAAGTATTGAGGTCATTGTTGGCCCTTACAAAAGAGCCTTATTTATGAAGAGATATATTATTGGAATCTGTGTATATATTGATAAGAAATTGAGGATTTTTTTTATTTTCACAGCTATATATTGTGCCATGCCAGTAATTCTTAAAATCAGGCCAATTTTAATCAAAATAATTCTAGTTTTCCATTATTTCAACATTTTATTGTGCTAATTTCCACACTAACCTAAAGAAATCGATCTTTAGCATGCGTATAATGAATTTATACTTGATTTCTCAGAATGAACTAATACTAAGCTTTCTCTATTTCTCATTTTGTTCAACATACCACCTACTTTTACATGATTAGTTACTTGGCTCAGTAACATCATTATGATCTTCTAAATGCTTATTGTATATAGATCTGCAAACTCAAGGGAGTTGACATTTTATAGCAATAATAAATTCCTTAAAGAGGTGTCTGGATTTCTTTCCAAAAATGTGATTTTATAAATAAAAGATACAATTTATGTAAACTGATCAAAAATTTTATATATATATATATATATATATATATATATATATATATATATATATATATATGAACCTATTTTTCTTTGTTTGTATTAGTCATGCATTACTGAAAAGTTGACATGTCATGACAATAGAATTTTGACAAATGCAAGGTCATGCAGCGACTCCCGAGGACACATGTGATGTACTATCATATCTCAGTAATCAAGGCAACGAGAGTGACAGCAGCCAGACTAGCTGAGCAGATACTTGAGTACAACATTCTTTAATATATCTCTGGCACTTTTCTCTGGATCCTTTGGAAAGGACCTGTCAGGGCAGAGGTGTCACTTCTCAACTGATCATAAAGATGTAAGTTCCAATGTTATAAAATTTAAAGCCTTCTGTTCACTTGTACAACTGTATAGACTCCACTCCTGTACCAAAATTTCTTTGTTTTTTTTTGCACATTGTAAGCTTTTCAGAGTGTGCATTAGAAGCTACAACAAGTCAATCAGAGTCCTCCTCATTTCCTGGTTAGAGGACATCCAGCATCATCTATATCTCTACATCTCCTTACTGCCTTACTGTACCTTACCTGCCCCTTTCATTAACTGATCTTCAGTTCCTTTAATTATGAAGGCTCAGCATCACATGTCAGCGCTATCTAGAGTAGTCTGTATGCAAATGTATCCTGCCTAGAAACGCCCACTCATCCAGACTGACATCAACCCATTGAGGCATTGTGATATTTGCTTAATTCTTCCCATGAGCAACACACACACACAGCCCTCCCTAGAGGGACACAAAGTAAAAGCTACACCTCCTTGTGGTGATTAACAGTAGCTCTTTGTCCCTCTTGGGAGGGCTGTGTGTGGCTTGAACAGTTGGCCAAAGAGTTGTAATACACAGTAGAGCAACATGCATAGAGGACTCCATCAGGACTCCATAGGTTCTGGCGGCACAGGGGGCACAGAGAAAATGGGACTATAGCAGTGTGGCCATTGGACAATTGAAAAAAGAAGCTCCATGGAGGGAATTTAAAAAAATCAAATGTGTGCAAGTTATGTTATTTTTATCTGATTTGGGGAAAATACAGCTTTAAGAAATTAAGAACCTTGTAAAATTAAGAAATGTTAAAAAATTAAGAAACATCTTATCACCTAAGCATTAAATGAAAGAATTATATACACATTATAAATCAATAAAACAGCATGGAAAACCAAAATTTGGTGGACAATTCTAATTTATACTCTCATGTTGGCAATCAACATGCTATAGGCACAGTGCAGAGATCTGGCAAGACTCTCAGAAACTTTTTCTGACCACCAGCAGGAAATATAATCTTTGTATGTAGCTATCCATCTTACCCTGCTATTGGGTCCAGTGCAATCGCTTTCGGATTATGGAGATCCAGGTCAATCAATGTGATGCACACAGTCCCATTACGGTTACATGTAAAAATCCTGTCGTTCCCATGATCCACAAAGTAAAAGTTTCCAGTAATCCAGTCAATGACCATTTGCTGAACATCTGAGAAAACAAAAAAATAGACAATAATGAAAAGGAAGGTAAAATGTTTGGACTAGATTTCTGAGCAAGACAAATTGCCTTTGCATTTTCTAAGATTTACAGAGGAGTGGAGTGTTTTGAAAATATGGATTTTGTAGTGAAATTACTGATTTTGCCTATGCCAAAATTTTGGTAAAGTGACTGCGAAGCCCAAATCTGCTTGAAAAAAATGACATGGCTCTATTTTCTAACAAAGCCTAGTGACCAAAATTTTGAAGGTTCATAGGTAAAAGCACAAAAAATTAGGTATGTAAAATCCAGAATATATTTTATACAGAAGATGTAAATTGTAAAACAACCAAAATATTTTGTAAGTTTAAAGATCTTGGTTCATCAGGACTTAGTAGGTACTGCAAGAGGAGAATTCTGGATGGTATAGCTGAAATAATATGTAGGGAATACATTAAATTGGGGATCACATCTCTTTGTTGGTAAACTCAATGTGAACCTAGAAACAAATACTTACCGTATATACTCGAGTATAAGCCGACCCGAATATAAGCCGAGGTACCTAATTTTACCACAAAAAACTGAGAAAAACTATTGACTCGAGTATAAGCCGAGGGTGGGAACACCAGTGGGAAGAATCGTGCCTCATCATTGGTGTCAGTGGGAGGAATAGTGCCCCATCATTGGTGTCAGTGGGAGGAATAGTGCCCCATCATTGGTATCAGTGGGAGGAATAGTGCCCCATCATTGGTATCAGTGGGAGGAATAGTGCCCCATCATTGGTATCAGTGGGAGGAATAGTGCCCCATCATTGGTATCAGTGGGAGGAATAGTGCCCCATCATTGGTGTCAGTGGGAGGAATAGTGCCCCATCATTGGTGTCAGTGAGAGGAATAGCGCCCCATCATTGGTGTCAGTGGGAGGAATAGCGCCCCATCATTGGTGTCAGTGGGAGGAATAGTGACCCATCATTGGTGTCAGTGGGAGGAATAGTGCCCCATCATTGGTATCAGTGGCAGGAATAGTGCCCCATCATTAGTATCAGTGGGGGGAATAGCGTCCCATTATTGGTGTCAGTGGAATAGTGCCCCATCTTTAGTGTCAGTGGAAGGAATAGTGTCCCATCATTGGTGTCAGTGGGAGGAATAGTGTCCCAACATTGGTGTCAGTGGGAGGAATAGTATCCCATCATTGGTGTCAGTGGGGGGGTGGAGGAATAGTGTCCCATCGTTGGTGTCAGTGGGGGGGAGGAAAAGTGCCCCATCGTTGGTGTCAGTGGGGGGGAGGAATAGTATCCCATGATTGGTGTCAGTGGGGGGTGGAATAGTGCCCCATCATTGGTGTCAGTGGGGGGGGGGAATAGTGCCCAATCGTTGGTGTCAGTGGGGGGGAGGAAAAGTGCCCCATCGTTGGTGTCAGTGGGAGGAATAATGCCCCATCATTGGTATCAGTGACACCAATGATGGGGCACTATTCCTCCCACTGACACTTGCTGACCCCTGTTCCAGTATGGTGCTGCTGCAGCCAGCATATGTGGTTGCAGCAGCACCTAAGCACGGCACACTTACCTGCATCTCCTTCACTCGATTTTCGCGGGGCCGCTCAGCTCCGTCTCCTTGCCGGTGATTGGCCGCCTGTGTGCCTTTCCTGAGCTACAGTTCTGGCGGCCAATCACCGGTGAGAAGGCGGAGCCGAGCAGCCACGCGAACATCCACTGGACGAACCGAATGAAGGAGCAGCCGCGCTTCCTGGACCGGATCGTCGTGGGACCGGAGCCAGGTAAGAGACAGCAGCCCCCTGCAGACGTTGACTCGAGTATAAGCCGAGGGGGCCGTTTTTCAGCACAAAAAATGTGCTGAAAAACTCGGCTTATACTCGAGTATATACGGTATACTAATTCTAATTAGTATACGAATAAATTACTCAGTGTTTCTCAGCCTTTTTCCAGTCAAGGCACCCTTTAAAATTATGCACAATTTTCAAGGCACCCCTAATAGTTTTACATATTACAGCAGCATCCACACACCTAGGGCACCCAACATTAAAAATAATTTATTCTTGCAAAGAAAAAACACTTTTGCACATTGGTACTGACTAGTATTCCATCATTTGTCTACCTCTGTCGACCATACAGCTAACATGACCCCAGTGCTGATAGAAGGGGGTGAGGGATCAAACAAGCATGCTGTGTGGGTACCAGATGTCCTCCTTATCAACCAATGACATCAGCAATTGTTAGGATGCTGGTGGCTGGCCCACATGGTGCCCAAGGTTGTAATGTTGAACAATAAAAAACTATGGCTTTTGTGTAACAAAAGGCAGGCTTGATCCCCTCCCCACAATTTATGGGCTGTTTGGGGCAATGCATTTTGTCAAGGGACTCCTGAAGAACCCAGAAGGCACCCCAGGGTGTCTAGGCACCCTGGTTGAGAAAGGCTGATATTACTAATGTAACACTACCCTTGTGTGGGCTGCTGAGTTTCTAGATCCCACTAAGCTCCTCATAGCCAGGCAACATGCATTTCCATACTTTCATACTCAGTGAACAGTCCATAAACTTAGTTTTTGTTATTTTATTAGGGAAAATAGCTTGGATAGAGTAAAAGGGATTATGGGATGCCCAATTTTACTGAATCAATGCATGGCGACAACTTCCTTCCTATTTACAGAAACAGATCCTGGACTGTTCTTTTTCTTGAAAGCCGTTAGTCTTTGTGGATCAGTAACAACTGCCCCTTACAGGATAGGGACTTGCAGCCCTACTTGAAAGTCAACTTAGCTTGTTGCAAACTACATGCAGAGATGGCTCCTCTCCCCTGTAGAACTGCTCCCAGCTCCACAACCTGCAGACACTACCAGCCCTTCTGGCTACTCTGAAGATCTCCCAGGACAAGGATAAAGTATTAAGCACAGAGCTGTCCTTTGACAGCTTGCTATATGTGGCAGTCTTTCCCCTTTTAAATTCCTTGGTGTGCTGGTGTACTCACTCTGTCCTCCTTGCTTCCACTGCTCCCAGGTCTTGATTCTGTTCATGCCATATTGCTGAATTGACCTTCCTGAGCTAGACCTAGGGTACCCCTCCCAGGCCACTGACAGTCTTTTCAGCACTCCCACCCGAATCCCCTGCCATCCTGACTCTCCAATATTTATGGGCTGGTCCACCACTGTAGCAGGGCCTAACTACCTGGGATTCGTCAGACTCCCATAAACATGCAGATTAGGTCTCCACCTCTTCGGCCCACTAGCTTCTGGAAGGTTCCAATGGTCCTCCAGAACCAGGTGGAGGCGATAGAGTCCAAACCTGTTACGCCATCCAGCTTGACCTTAATTACAGACTCACACAGTTACCATGAGCAATGCACAACAGATTTGCCTACACTATTCTAGTAGTACACTAGAGAGTGCTATACTAATCATATAATTGTAGTAATATATTACTACTGCTACTAGTAATAATAACGTTTTAAAAAAATTTCAGATTTTTTTGTCCATTTTAAATAATTATTGTTCCTCCCTTCCTCAATATAATGTCATGTTCCCAGAGGGGGCATTTTTTTTTTACATGAGAACAAGTCCAGGATAGATGGAATGAGCCTCTACAGCCCTCAAAATCCTCTACAGTACAATAATTCTCTACAGTATACTGTATACATATCCAATCTTTTTTGTTTTTTAGTTTGTTTTGGATAGAATATGGATGGGTTAGAAACTCTCCCAGGTTTTTATTTCTCTTGGTGTCCCTATAAAGTAAGATCACCTTCTATTTGTCTTCATAGCCATTGTCACGGAGACAGAAAATATTGAGAAGTAATTCGGAGTTGTCACCAAACCAGGTGGTCAGGGTAAAACCTATAATGGGGACACTTGCTCAAATGATACTGTCTAAAAAGAGTTCTACTCTTTGAGTAAAAATGTATTCTCACCTCCTGTTATGTCTCCAGAACAGAAAGTGAAGGGAACTTTCTTCATAAGGAATGGCTTTCTACAGTTACTACACGATGACAATCTTCAGCATGGTAGATACCCCCCTACTTGTGACATCAGCTCGGGGAGAAGTTCCCCGTACTAGCTGTCACTTTCTGAAAACAGGGTGGCTGTATGGGGCTCCGCCCACATGACTGCATCATTCATTCACAAAGTTCTGTGAATGAATTAACTACGAGTCGACAACCTTAGCAGATGTTGGCTTGTAGTTCTCAATGAACTATCACGGCACTGTTGAGCACTGTGGTAGTTCATTGAGTCTTCCTGTCTGACCGTGTCTGCTTGGCTGTATGGGATGTACGGCATACAGATATACTGAGAGTCTGCAGGAGCCATGCCATACTGATCGCTTGTGCAATGCTTTCCAGGCTCAAGAAAAAAAAAATAGCAAATGCACATTTTTTTACCTACAAAAAATGGCTATTTATTTATTTTTATTTTTTAAATGAACTTATCCTTTAAAAAAAGCCCCTCTATTGCACTATTTTTTCTCCACACTTCCAAATTCCATTTTTTTTTTTTGCTGCTGCTGTTATCCGATTTCCTGTTAAAGGGTGAAGACGTTCACTCTAATGGTCCCACTGTATGTAGGAACGTAGCTACCATCTCTATCTTGCTCCAGAGATGGACTATAGAATGTGTAGTGTACATAGAGCAGTGCACTTGACTGCAACTAACATAAGAACAGATCAGTAGTGTTCGGCCAAGAGAGTGGGTTGAATGATGCTGCCTGTTATTCAACCCAGAAGACTGAGGACATCTAGTGATGAAAAACACATAGTGCAGAAAACAGCTTTGCATTCATAGTGAGAACTGCAGAACTACTTTTTACCTTTTAATTAGCTATTCAATTTTTTGGATTTCTGCTTTAAACTCCAACTATTTTGGTTCCTTTTTGCTTCTTCTGTTCTTGCTTGTTTTCATGAACATCTATTACTGCATCCTCTCTGCTGGCATTCAACATCCGCCAAAGACCAGACAATTACAAATTAAAATCCTGTTTCAAACCGACCGCCGTGTTCCCAGCTTGCAATGTTTAGATGCCATTTTTTTGGGGTTTTTACACGTGTAGATGGCTTTTTCCCTGCCAGGACCCATGCAAAACACGAAGGCAAACAAAAGGCAACCATTATGAGCCTAATTTCTATGTAAGTGAATTCCTAGCCCGTTGCCAAACGATTATAAAATTATAATGGCGTCCCTCAAGCCTGGCATCTGAACTGCACAATAAAACAAGATTTATGGAGGTACACAATGATTACAATCTTTTCTAAACGCGTCTCGTAAATCTGCTATTATACAGTAAATCAAAAAAAGATTTTTTTTTTTTCCCTAAATGCAAGAAGGCCTTTCACTGTTGATCTTAAGCAAAAAAGCGTAATGTGTTATTAGTAAGGAAATCATCAAATACATACAGCCAAATGAGACGCGCTGTTGAGGATAATGCGACACGACCACTTAATCCTGCTAGACTTTACCAATTCTAATTGTGCATCCCCAGGGAAATAATTCTGTAGCCTCTCCACCCTTTTATCAGAACACAAACCCCTACTGCGCCAACCATCTCTACCTTCATCCTCAGAGTAGAATTACCACCACTGACAGTTTTGACAATGCTTTGATTTTTTTTTTTTTTTCAAAGTAAAAGCTAATAATGTATGCTAACATTATCTTAACAATTTAATTGAGTATGTTTGAAAATTTGTTTTAGCAGTTCTCCATGGCACGGCTTCTCTTTTATTTCCGTATCCTATTCACAATGATGCAGTGGTTGGAGCTGTGACCTTGCAGCACTGGGTTTTGTACTCAATTCCTATCTAATTGATGTTTTTGTGTTTGCTGGAGGTGTTGTTCACCAGGTATTCCATTTGCTCTTCACAGTCATCAGAAGAGCATGCATATCTTCATCAATGATAAAGTAGCACTATATGAAGAGGTGAAAGGAAGGGGAAAAGGGGAGGGGGAGTACTTACATCCCTATGCATATGTCAAAAGACATTAACCTCTTTGAGACTTTATTGGTACTAAAGACAGAGAATTGACATGAAGTATCAGTTAAATCCTTTCTTTAAATATAATCAGGGGTGGACTGACAACTCATGGGGCCCCCGGGCAATAGGGGATCATGGAGCCCCTGTGTCCTTGCCCAAACTCCAAAAAAAGCCTATTAAAAAGGTACCAGGGGCATCTCATGGGGCCCCCTACTGACCCCGGGCACTCAGGCAGTGCCCGAGTTTCCAAATGGTCAGTCCGCCCCTGTATACAATAATTAATTTCTACTTACTGTATATTTAAAAAAATGTTAAAAAGCAAAATGCATCTATTCCTTTTACACACTGATACCCAATAAAAACATATTGGGTGTGTATATAAAAAAAAACAATTACAGCTGTGATGGTGCTGACCAATCAAAAGCCCTCTAGCCCAAACTCTCATCCCTGCAAGGAGAGGAGAGAAAGCCTTGGGGATTTCAAATACCTGCCACTTTCTCTCCTCTCCTACAGCTGAACAAAATGGAGCATCTGTCTCGATCTGCCTCCATGGTATACATCCTCACCCGCCCACTCTCCGCTCAGCATGGGATCGATGCAGGAAGGTTTTCCGCACCGCTCCTGTGTGAACTCGGGCTATGACAAGCCTGGGTTCACACAAGAGCAGTGGGGAAACATCATGCGATTCGGACAGGAATCATTCTGCATTTCTGTTCAAATCACATGCTATTCTTTGTGGTGCATATTGCATCCACTGCCACAAATCACACCACAAAGTAAAATTTTCAGGTATCGGAAACATTTTCAAAAGTGAACATACTCAGTATCAGCACCGATAGCAATACCGGTATGAGGGCATCCCTACTGCAAATATGTCTAAAAGGATTTTGAGGATACATAATTTCTTTTATTCCAGAATTAAGGTAGTAGAGAACTGGACAACAAATTTGGTGAAGGGTTCTGAATAAATCAAATGATTGCTATAGTGTGACAGTTCCAGACTTCCCAATAGAGCCCTAATAGAGTCTCTGGGAGAGTCAGCTTGCATAGAGTAAAAGAATGAGAGCTCCAAGAATATGAATTGGTATCATAGGAATCGGTCCAGATAGGTTTTATATGTCATAATAAAGAGTATATTAATTGTTGCCAACTAATGGGTTTTGGGGGTTGTTCCCTATTTACAGGGCTTATATTTATTGTGCAAAAGGAATTGGGAAGCACTATTAATTATGGATTTAAATTCTTTCTATAGCTTTAGTTAAAACCTCTTCGTTTAAGTTACCTGATAGCCAGGGCGCATGCGCGGCCGGCTCCTGGATGGACGCGCTGTAAACTCCGCTCCGTCCACCCACCAGACCCGACACGGCACACCCCAGCCCCAAGGGATTTAAACGGCACAGATCGATAGCTAAGAGGTGTACAACCCTCCCCAGCGATGCCCCGTCGCCGCAAAATCCCTGGACAGCCAGGGAAATTACCACATTTCTTCCCTGCTGTCACAGCAGGGATCCAAGATGGCGCCGGCTGCATTAACGGAGGACACAGCTATCCTGATGATGACAACACAGCCCAGCAAGCGGATCCCAGGCTGCGATACCCGCTTTACTCAGGGGACCCTGGTGAGTCATCTCCTCCCTTATCCCCTATGACAAGCAGCCCAGCCAAATCCAGATCACGTTTGGACACAGACCTTACCTCTGCCTACCAGACCCTCATCCATCCATCCCCTCACCACAGCAATGACTTGCCAGTGATAGAGTCGTTCCCTGTATCTGACCAGTCTATCACCGAAATCTGCATGAAAAACATGCTTCTTTTGCTCAGGCAAACGCTGCATAGCGATTTAACGTCATCACTAGCCCAACTTACAACTGTGGTTCAAAAACAAGATCACAGATTACGCCATATTGAGACAAAAATGGGAGAAATAATTGTAGCCCATAACGACTTGATTGACGCACATGCTGACCACACTTCAGTCATCGAACAAATTAATTTGAAACTAGCAGATCTGGAAGATCGTTCCAGACGCAATAGCATCAAATTTAGGGGTATTCCTGAAAATGTCACCAATGAGGCACTTCTACCCTACATACAGCAATATATGAAGCACCTCATCCCATCCCTCTCAGATACAGAGCTCGCCATAGACCGAGCTCACAGAATACCCAAACCGTCATTCCTGTCAGCATCAATCCCTAGAGATGTTTTGGCTCGCATCCACTTTTACCACATAAAGAAAAAGATAATGATGGCAGCCAGAAACCCTCCTTCACTCCCGCCATCACATGCAAATATCAAATGATAAGCAGACCTATCAAAAACCACGCTCCTTAACCGTAAAAAATCGGTCACCATCACCAAAGCCTTACGAAACCATGGAATAGGTTACCAATGGGGCTTCCCCACAAAAATGACCTTCAGACATCAGGGCAGAGTCTACACAATTAAAAACCTAGAAGCGGGCATTGATCTATTGAAGACATGGAACATTATACCCGTGGATCCACAACAATCCACCTCTACTAATACACAACAAATGGAAGCAAAATGACTCCAACACATTATACCTCCAGTCCGCTTTAAATTCATCACCTCGGACGCTCTATCCCACTATATCCCATCCTACTAATCTCTGGTGATCGGCCTGATTAGAAAATCTTCACGTTACAAGAAGCTGTTTGGCATGACCTTCTCTATGGTCAATGCTTGTTCAAACTCCCCCAGTTTTGAATTAGCACACCAAGCTACTCATGTTACTTGCATTTTACGCAAGTTTTTTTTTACCCCTTTTCATTTCCTTCACCTCCTGTACCACCAGTCGACCAAATGTATCACCAGTTCAATTAAATCCTCCATTTAAACATGGAACACATCCTCTGACTTTTCAATCGAGCCAACTCCACGCTGCCCAGACTGCAGAATTCTCCTCACAACCGTATTCATCCATCCTCGTTGAACATCTCAAACAACAATCCTACTACGCCACTAACCAAACCACGGATCTACATTATGATTAATATAACATCTCTAAATGTTTGTGGCTTGAATTCCCCCTTCAAAAGATCGATGCTCCAAAAGGAAACTCGGACATTCCATGCGCACATACTCTTCATACAGGAAACACATTTCGCAACAACCAAGACCCCCAAACTACAACTGCATCGATTCTCCCACAACTCTATGGCCACTAACTCTAAGAAAAAAAATGGCGTTCTTACAGCTATAAAGGACTCTACACAGTTCCACCACATATCAGAAATAGTTGACCCTCAAGGTCGCTATCATATTTTAATCTGCAAACTCAACAATATCCCTTACACTCTAGTGAATGTCTACAGTCCCAACAACAACCAGATTCAATTCTACCATAAACTCCACACCATCATCTCTTCTCAAAAACAAGGCAGACTTATCATTGGCGGAGACTTCAACGTCATCGGCAACCCACTTCTAGACTCGTCTTCCAACAAAAGATCCCCCTAACAGAATTTCAACCGTTTCCTGCATGATCACAACCTTTACAACATATGGAGATGCCAGCACAGCACCAAAAGAGACTACACCTACTTCCCTTCTCAACTATCCTACTCCGGAATTGATTTTTTTATTACAGACAAATGGACCTTACAACACGTAACATCATCCAACACTGGAACCATCACATGGTCAGACCACGCTCCAATCAACATAATCTTAGACGACTCTCAACATTCAGCAATTCCTCCTATCTGGAGACTGAATTCTACAATATTAAAGAACTCAGATAACCAAAAATATCTGATAGAAGCTCATAACCTATTCTTTGAATATAATGCTACGCCTGATAACCACATTATGGCCCGCTTACAAAGCATATATGAGAGGTATTCTCATACAACTGAGATCATAACAAATTGACCAACTTCTAGCCTCCATAAAACTAAATGAAGAAATTAACAAAAAAAACCCAAACACCTCCACATCTGCATCTCTTACCTCAGACAGAAACAAGCTCCGAACCCTTTTACTCTACAAATATGACCTCAACCTCCAAAAAACAAAATCACAATTTTATTCCCTAGGTAACAAAGCAAACTCAATACTAACAAAAATAATCAAAGAAAGACGTCTTAGACCTAAAATCTCCTCAATTCAACACCAAACTACCCACACATCGCTTATGAATCCACAAGACATAGCTAACGCCTTTGCAACCTACTACCAAACTCTGTACAAAGACGACCCAGATACTCCCCAACCAACAACCCTATCCATACAAAACTTCCTAACCACCACTAATCTACCCCAACTTACTCCATCACAACTCACTTCTATCTCTATCCCTTTCTTTCCCACAGAAATATAGAATACTATAAAAACCTTACCTCTTAATAAATCTCCGGGAAACTATGGCTTCACAAACGAATTCTACAAAACATTTTCACCAAATCTTACACCACATCTAACCGCTCTCTTTAACCATGCCGCTTCTACTGGTAAATTCCCCAACTAAATGCTACAATCCATAATCACAACTATTCCGAAACCTGGCAAAGACCCCCAACTTGTTCAGAATTACAGACCAATTTCACTACTAAACACAGACATGAAACTCTACGCCAAAATAATAGCCCAAAGATTGCTTCCCCACCTTCCTACACTAATTCACCCAGACCAGGTAGGATTTGTCCCTGGTCGCCAAGCACCGGACGCAACTAGAAGACTCATATCCCTCCTACACAAAATAGAAACCACAAAACAACCCTCCTTACTCTTATCCCTTGACGCTGAAAAAGCATTCGATCGCATACAATGGCAATTTATGAAACTCACACTTCAAAAGTTTGGAATTACAGACTAGATGCTCTCAGCAATCCTTGCCCTCTATTCCAACCCTTCAGCCAGCAAGAGTACTAACAAACGGCACACTCTCACAGATCTTCCACATATCTAACGGTACCAGACAAGGTTGTCCCTTATCCCTCATAATCTTTACTATACTTATCGAACCTTTAGCCTCAAAGCTCAGAGATGACCCAACATTCACAGGAATCACCCACCTCAAAAGAGAACACAAAATTAGCCTATTTGCAGATGACATCATACTAATGATTACCAATCCATACAAATCGCTCCAAACGATCCGTATACATCTTCAAAATTACTCGGAAGTATCATACTACAGACTCAATGCGCCCAAATCCTCTATCTTAAATCTCAATACACCCACTAAGATTCAGGATATACTCCTCAAACGCTTCCCTTTCTCCTGGGAACACCACAGCATCCCTTATTTGGGAATTAAACTCTCCCCTTCGACAGATCAACTATACGTCTCAAATCACAAACGATTACTCAAATCCATCCCACAAGAACTTAAAAACCTTTGCACGTCAATGCTATCGAAACTGGGAAGAGTAGCTACTCTAAAAATGTGCATACTACCTAAAATCCTTTATATATTCCGCACACTCCCCATCCCCAATACCTTCTTCTCCAAATTACAAGCAGTACTTGCCAAATTCCTCTGGAACTCAAAAAAACCTAGATGTACGACAAATCTCCTAATACGCCCAACCTCTAGAGGAGGAGCAGGTCTCCCACATTTAAAATCATACTATAATGCCACACTTCTAGGCCAACTCTATTTTTGGTGGCACCCAACTAACGAAAAAACATGGACTAGAATGGAAACACTCCCTCACCTCCCGCCAACACTATGTGATATACTGTTCGTGCCACAAACACCTCAATCCAAAAGTCTACCCAAACATCCTTGCATACAGGCCTCCCTACAAGCCTGGTATGACCTCTTAACATCCAACCCAGCAGATACCAAAGCAATACCTATCCTGATCACCATGCTACACTTCACCAACCCTTCTTTGAAACTACTACATTGGGAAAATCGAGGTATATCCCGTATACAAGACCTCTATACAAACCACAAACTGGACTCCTTCTCGACCCTCCAGGAGAAATTTCACCTCCCTGACAATGAAATCTTCACCTACATGAGAATAGCTCACTCCTTACAAAAAATGAATGTTCCACATCTTTTGAAAATTCCTACTACTGCGCATCAATTTCTTAACAAAACACAATACCCCAAGAAAGGGATTTTGACCTTTTACACGCTTATAACCAGGTCACAATTCACCCTACAAACTACCTATATATCTAACTGGGAGAAACTTCTTTCACAACCAATACAACCCCACACATGGGAAAGAACCTTTAACATTACCCACAAAGCATCTAGATGTAGCTCCCACTGGGAATCGTATATGAAAATTTTACACCAGTGGTATTTTACACCTGTTAAACTCTCTTTATACTACCCTCAACACTCATCTGCTTGCTGGAGACAATGCGGAGAAACAGGATCAACCCTACATATACTTTGGACGTGCAAATATCTCAGATCGTACTGGAACAGCGTCTTCCAATTGATCTCAACAGTTGCTGGAGCCCAAGTGGCTCCAAACCCTGCTCTCGCTCTTCTCCATACAGGAATCGACAAATTCTCTAACGAATCTCGCACCATCATTATCCACATATTAGCAGCTGCAAAAATGAACATTACTAAACTATGGAAATCTTCCAAAACTCCTTCTCTTTCTGCCCTTATAACAGACCTCAATTTCCAATGCGATATGGAAAGAAGATCAGCCCTCAACAACTCTTCCCATCACAAGTTCAATTACCAATGGTCTCGATGGCTACAAAACCCAAACTGCTCTATAAAATGATAATATATATATATATAAATATATAATACTAAGACCCTATGCCCTAGACTGGTGCCTCCATCAACCACCCCATCCCCCTCCCCCTTTTTGTTCCTTATCCACTTTATACAACATTTCCACCCCTAGATGGTTCACACAAAACAGACAATGCCTCTTGGGAAAACCGCTATTCGTTCATATTGTCCCCAGCCAAACGATGGGGAATCTATTTCATGCAAAGTATTACTGTACTCAAATGTGAACCATACTGATGAATATTATTTTGTATTGTACTAAAATCTTTCAATAAAAACATTTGAAATAAGTTACCTGATAGCCAACCAAAAATTATTATTTGAACTGATAGCTGCAGCTTAGCACTTTCTTTCTTTTACCCTATACAAAACGTTTTTTTTTAATAACAACTCTTGGACCGATCAAGTGATTGTAATAGCCAGCCCTCCAACTTTAGCACCCAGTTTGAGGAAGCTATTGCACAGAACAGAGACAGGTAAGAATCTACAGTGCAGTTCTTTTTTTTTTTCTTTTAATTTAATATTAGCAATGTACATAATGGACTTGGAACTATTTTTTCTCAACAAAAGTGAAATTTCAATTTACCAAAACATTTGTATCAAAAGTGACAAAAAACTTCTATACGCTATTTTCATGTAATCAATAGAAAACAATCAGTCTACTTACTGTGTAGAAGCTGAGATATGTACATTGTTCTTCCTTCTGTGAACGTCCACGTCTTCGTTATCTTGTGGCATTTCAGTTGGTATGAAGACTTCCTGGATTCAATCCAGCAGACGGTGTTCTCATCATACAGAAAATCCAGCGTTTGAATTCCATTTGCATTCATAGGGCTCCTGGTGGGTGCTTTGCCCCCATTAAGATCCAGCACTTCAATTGTTTCAGAGTTTGCAATCAAAAGAACTGAAGGCCTGTCAGCGGGCTCTAGAATTAAACATAATGCAATCATAAGTATTAATTTGAGAGCAATGTCAATCTGCATATCACATAGCAAAGGAAAGCAAGAATGAGCTGCTGGAGCTTAAAGCTGAACTCCAATCGGATATAAAAGACAAATTAATTCAGCTCTGTATTCATTAATAAATCATTAAATGTGTTTTTTTACTTCAAGCAGTGTAAGTACTTAAATTTGACTTGGTATCAATCAATTAGTAATGCTTGAACACATCCACATTTGGTTCGTTGGCAGTTCGGCTAAGTAGGCTGAAAGTCTTCAGAAAACCCCAAAACCAAATCTGAACACCATTGAAGTCAATACCTTAAAAGCTAAAAAGATTTGTTTTGTGCTCAGTTGTTGTGAATGTGGTGGATGTAAATGGTATTTCAGTCAACACAGATAATCATCCAATAGGTCTGTGTTTTCCTAGGTCACCCAGAGCTGTTCATTAGAGCCATGATGAAGCGAGGGCTACCTAGAAATGTGTCATCTGCTACACGTCATTGGGTGTCATCTGTATCTGTTGAGGGTCAAGGGTTTTGGTCAAAGTTCCTTCTATTGTATGTTATAAGCCTAACACTCATCCAAGTCTGTGAGTATTTTGTCTTACTTTTATTTCAATAAATGGTGCCATAGATAATGCATTAGGCGGGTGTGCCTTTTTTTGCTTTTTGTATACCATTGAAGTCAACGTTGATAGAATTCAGGTGGACTGTACACACCACACTCCTGCTACTAAATGACAGATTTCCTGCTGCAGTATTACTGTTAGGAATTCCGGATGATGTCATTAGCCAATTTTGGTCAATGATATCTCCTGGGATTCTTGACAGTAAATATGAATTAATCTTCAAACTAATACTTCAAGCAATATAAGTACTTGAATTTAACTTGATATCAGCCTCTTGCAATTAGTATTGCTCGAATATGTCCACATTTGATTCAGCAGCAGTTCAGCCAAACAGGCCAAAACCGGCCAAAAAAAAAAACAAATTTTTAACACCATTGAAGTCAATAGTGGCAAAATTCAGTTGGACTGTACACACTGCACTCCCACCGCTAAATGTCAGATTTCCAGCTAGTGGTAATACTGCTGGAAATCCTGGGTGATGTCATTTGCTAAATGTGGTCAATGACATCACCCAGGATTCCTGGCAGTAAACATGAATGAATCTGTCATTTAGCAGCGAGAGTACGGTCCATACTGATTGACGGTCAACATGTCATCGTGGTTGACGTGGATTACCTTGCTGGACAACTTGATTGACAGACTTGTCGCCCACTGATCTATACACACTGCACTCCCATCGCTAAATGACAGATTCCTGGCTGCAGTAAAATCACCGAGAATCCCATGTGACTTAATTTACCAAATTCAGTCAATGACGTCACCTGGATTCCCATTGCTAAATTTGAATTACTGCAGCCAGGAATCTGTAATTTAGCAGCTGGATGTTTTTATTTCTAATTGCTACATAGCCCCCACACTTATGGGGGCTTTCTATGTCAATTTTGTGACAATACATATGAGGCTTTTATTGGGTACACAGTTTTAATTATTAAAAAAAAGTGCTTTTGTGAATATACAACGGTCCACAAAACAAATTTTTTGACAGATAATTTGTCACATAATAAGGAAGAAGAGAACATATTTGGTATGCTTGACACCCACATTGATATAAGTGGTTATCTAAACAAAAAATGGGGGTTTCTGATATCATATAAGAGGAAACCTAGATGGATAAATTGCTATTAATGGGGAAAAGGAAGGGGGAGAGGGGGGGAAACTGCTTGAGTAATATAAGGTTTTGAAGGTATGTTTTGGAGAGAAATGGTCAATAGAGTTGATAAGAGTGAGGCCTGCCCCAATATCTATAGCAGGAGAAATATTGCATAACCGATGGTGGTGTTGAAGCCTTGTATGGTTATGGAAATTGGGTCTATAAAAGGATCATTTAGGTTATATCTTCAGCATCGTAGAGTTGACTTAGACTTTGAAAGTAACTAAAGTAGCTGACTATGAAGGAAGAGTCCTCTGGAGATAGAGTGGAAGAAATAAAAGCTTGCCACCTCTGAAGTAGTCAATGTTTTGAAGAGACGTATGCCTGGGTAATGTCTGCTGCCAGTTTTTCTCTGTATAATAATAATGTAAGTTCCCTCTTTACCTCTGATATGGTTGGATTAAGAGGGGAGGTCCATTTTTTGAAGATAGCTCTGCGAGCTACTAATAGGCATATGAGTACCCAGGGTAAATAATAATAATGCAGCTCAGTGTGCAGATAGTCGTTGGGTAGACTTGTATCCAAATATCAGGAAAAGGGGATCTTTTGAAATTTTAATGGAGGTAATTCAGTGTATGAAAGCAATTACTTGGTCCCAGAAAAGTGATATGAGGGGGCAGGTCCATAAGTGATGTAAGAGAGTAAGCCTTGGTTGAGTGCATAATGGGTACTCAATCATTTTTAATACCATCATTTTATCTAACATTACAGTATTAAACAGCTGAACACGGACACTATTTTTTCAATGAAGCACTCAGCCTGCATGTGATCAGTGTATTATGTTAACACAGTAATTTTAATAATTGGAAAACACTGTGATTGGTTCCCGATGGTCTGTGGGGATCAAAGCTGTCAGTGACAGTTGGAATTGAGAGCAGTGCTGTTGGCTGAAGACTCTCAAAGAAAGAATCTTTATTAAAATATTTCCAGCAAACATTACTATACAGGTTATATGTAAGAAGGAGAAAACTTATTCCTCTTTTACTATTTATGTACTACATAGCTAGGCTGCTAGGTAAATTGAGTTTTTGGCTTCTGCTGTAATCACAGAAGCAGCAATTGTTTAGTTTGGTCTGTTCAGGGCTTCACAGGTGAAAAATTTGGTTACTTCCCCCTGCCTCTAAGAGAAGCTTTTAGAGTTTAGGTCAGGAAAATTCAGATGTCCAGCCTGAATATTTAGCAGGGCCTAGTCATTTCCTTGAGAGGTGTGCCCAGATAGTTGTGACCTGGTGTTAAATAGTCTGAAGCCCTGAGGATAGTCTGAAGCCCTGTCTTTTCCAGTATGGGAATGGATCTGTGAGTGTCAGGGGACTGCTTACTCCTGAAGTATTTCTGGAATGGATGCTGGATTTCTTCTGGGGCTGCATCTATGGACTATGAGCCAGGACCTTGTGAGTAGAGCCTATATGCTACGTACACAGCTCTGCACCCATAGACTGCCGAAATCTAACTACTTGTGCCACAAACTCCTGCATGGTCTTCAGCTGTGTACCCATAGACTGTCCAAGTCTATAAATACTTGTGCCGCATACTCCT
This sequence comes from Staurois parvus, assembly GCF_062004578.1. Taxonomy (NCBI): domain Eukaryota; kingdom Metazoa; phylum Chordata; class Amphibia; order Anura; family Ranidae; genus Staurois; species Staurois parvus. The sequence goes on from NW_028318512.1 coordinate 2,568,253, forward strand.
GCATGGTCTTCAGCTGTGCATCCATAGACTGTCCAAGTCTATAAATACTTGTGCCGCATACTCCTGCATGGTCTTCAGCTGTGCATCCATAGACTGTCCAAGTCTATAAATACTTGTGCCGCATACTCCTGCATGGTCTTCAGCTGTGCACCCATAGACTGTCCAAGTCTAAAAATACTTGTGCCGCATACTCCTGCATGGTCTTCAGCTGTGCATCTATAGACTGTCCAAGTCTATAAATACTTGTGCCGCATATTCCTGCATGGTCTTCAGCTGTGCATTCATATGCTGCCCAAGTCTATAACTACTTTGCATAAATGCTCCTGTATGGTCTTAAGTTATGAGCACATAAACTTCTCTGGTCTGTAACTACTTTTGCTACCTACTCTCACTAATATATATATATATATCTTTTTTTTCTATTAACACAGCTAAGAATAGAGGTACCGTAAACCTGTGATAATGAGCCTAGAGCTCTTCTTTTCGCTTGGAAACATAAATATGAAATAAATGATGTACAAATACGTGTACAAGAACACTATACACTCCTTTCCAAATTTGTTAAAGGGATTAGACGGCTTTGCTAGAATAGATGAGTGATTATAATAAAGACTGATATAGAACCAGCACCAGGAGAAGGTCCTCTAAAATCTAAGATGTAAAAGTCAACACATGTTCCTCACCCCTAAGCCCAATGTGTCCAGTTTCCGGCACATATATTTTTCTATGCACTATCTTCCACAATAATTGTATTACCCATGATTTGGGATTCTATGTATAGTGCAGAATATTATGAGTTGAAACTACAGGGGGTTGGAATAACAAGATAGCTGTAGAAGAGCCAATAATGCAAGCCATATTGCTCTGATCCATTAGGAGAATTTGTTCCTATTATGCATTAGAATAATTATTGAGCTATTTCTAAAATATCTTTTTTATGGATGGATTGCTAGAGCATTCTAATATGAAGATATATGTAAAATGGTTGATCATGATTTTGTGCTCAACAAATATAAATAGAGAATAAATCCAATGTAACTACTAATATTATGTCCATTACAACCCAGAGACAGCTGTTAACGAGAGTCAAAATCAGAAATTCTTAACTACATACATTTTCCATGTCGATGACTGGATTGCACTGAGATAAAATGCAGCCAGACCTAGTTTCATGTGCTGGTCGTTTCACCTCATTCATTTTGAATGGAATGTTTAACTCAACACAACATGCGTCAACACATGACAACATATGTGTTGCAGCACACAACCTTATGGTGTGAATAGGCCCTGAAGCACAGCTCAAGGCACACTTACAAGAGTAGGAGAGCTCACATAGGGCCTGAACAGTATGATTCATTCTCCAATAGGCAGGCGGGTGGCATAGGAAGCTGCCAAGCTCCAGCAATAACCAGCTGTGTCACCTTCCTCAATGTGTAGTGTGCCAGAGGTGAGTAAATCACAGGTATAGCTGAACTGAATCATAAATATGATGGAAGGCAAAATTATTAATGGTACACTTACACTATTAAACTGTATGATGTTTAAATGGGGCCCTGCATATCTCTTAAACTTTGTGAAAAAGAAGAAAATCTTTGCGCTTAGCCCAATATTATATATAAAAAATAAAAAAATGAATGAATATAAAAGTGAACTGATGCTACTACCTTCCTGAATACCAGAATAAATAATATCAACACATACAAAAGTGAATAAAGGACTGTGTGCAAACTGAAAATTCATGTATCAAATAATAATCTTTATAAAATACAAGACTGTGCAACCTGAAATACATATACCATCAAATAATATTTGATATACTGAGCAATGCAGTGTAAAATAAACGCATATATATATATATAAATCCCCAATCCAATGTGAAGAAAAAAGTGCTGCCTGCCTAGTTAATCTTCCAATAAAGTGCTGCTGTGCTCAAAAGGTGCTCCTCAGAAAAAAACAGGCAAGCCTCTTACCAAACCAAATTGATCTCAAGCTATAGAGATCAAATGAGCGGATAGTGTCCAAACTCCACACTGACACTCTCACTGACAAATCCAGGGAGGATGGATGGATCACTGCGTGTCCACACCAGGAACTGGCTTAACCACTTCATACCGCTCTCAGCAGTAATATATAGAAGGGTTTAGACAAGAAAAACTTCATAGTGCAACCCCATTAAAAACAAATGTTTATTATAGCTTAAGTATTGCACGTATATTTGGGTGAGTAAAACAGAGCAATGGAAAGACAAATCAGCTACGGTGTCAGGCCATCGGCTCGTACGTGGTGACGTCACAGAAAGACTGCGCCCGACACGTTTCCCCAAAAATGACATCCTCTGGGATTGAAGATCAACCAAGCGGAGTCTTTCTGTGACGTCACCACGTATGAGCTGACGGCCTCTTGCTTCCTATCCCTGAAGTAGCTACGTGACCTGTGCCGTAACGCTTAGGACGGAAGCTTGTGACGTCTTTTCTGGTGCCTGCAGAAGCCGCCATCTGGGTTCATCCTGCTTTTCCCTTAAATCCTTCTGTGAATCTATATGGGTGGCATTTTTTATACATTTTCATGGTAATAAAGCCTTACTACCCTATGAAGCATTCCTTGTTCCTTATCTTTTAAGCACCTATCCATCAGAGTGGGGATGTAAAGGATTGTTCTTGAGAGTGCCTGGAGAGACCTGTGGAAGCAGAGGGTCCAGTGGGATTAATATTGAGCACGTCAACCACTTCACATCCGCCCTATAGCAGAAGTACTGCTACAGGATGGCATGGGTGTGCAAAATCACGTATATATGCGTGATTTTGAATCTCCAGGTAGGGGGTGCGCATGCCCTACCCACGCCGCCGTTCACGGCCTCGGCTGTCAATCACCAAGTCCCAGCCAGTGATTACTCGCCGGCACCCGGTGATTTCCAGGCATCTCCAACGGGGGAGAGAACTGTTTGTAAACAATACAGTTCTCTCCCCGTCAGCTCCTGCTCACTGCTTTGCATGGCTGTGCATAGCACATTCAGCAGTTTCTCCTTTGAACTCTATTGTAGCAAAAATGCTGCTTTTTGCTTTTAAAAAAAGTCCCTGACCCTTTCCAAAAATGCGGCAGCTCAAAAAGGCATAGAAACCTTGTTAAATGGACTATAGTCCATTTCTGCAAAAAGCACTAAAAACACATTGGTGTGAACAAAGCCAAATGTTGGAAGAAATGAGACTGTTATGTCAATTTTGGATTTCATTTTGCTCTTTAAGTGTTATCTGTCATTCACCATTTATCTGTTTTTTTGTGTATATTCATTAGAGCTGCTTATCTTTTTTTTATTATGCACTTTTTTGTGAATATCTAGCCCAGTTGAACATTTACTTGATTCATCACATATTTTTTCCATTGGGGGGCTGATTGCACAGCTGGGCATTTGTTTTCCAATCATTTAATATTGTTTTTGTTGGTTTTTACACTTTATGCTTCAGCTCAGTCAGGTGTTTATTATAGCACAACCAGGTGTTTACTGCTACTTGATTATGGTTTATTTTTTATATATGTTTCACATATTGTTTATTTAGTAATAGTTTATTTTTGGGTCACTAGGGGGCAGCGCAGCACTATTCTTAGGGAATAGGAGGCATTTTGCATTGAAATCAATAGGACAAGACTTTGCATTGAAGTCAATGGGAGGCAGTGTGTGAACCCAGGCACCAGGATCTAATTTCTAGTCACCATAGCAACCTGGTGCCTAGGATTTGTCGAGCCCTGCACGAAAACGCTGGTATAAAACTTAATGCCTTAATGGCTGATGGTTAAACATTGTTAATACCTGCAACAATTTTGCAACTTTGACATGTGTTAGTAAAACTGTACATATTATTGTGTATCCAGGTGGATTAAAGCTATTTTATTTTTCAGGACAAATTAGGCTTCCTTTTGGTGGTAAATGGGTATCTCCTTTTTTTATTCTTAAAAGAAACCTGGCCCAAAATACTGGGTATCCCTAAAGTCTGGATACATAAGCAAAATGCATGTTGTCAATACATTTCAATACATTTTTCATCAACATTTTATTTAATTGGATTATTAATCAATAACATCTTCAACATGATTTCCACCATTGTGAGCTCATTGCAGTAACTCCACATTTCCATCACTTTGAGCACATTCGTTCATGATGCATTCCTTCTGGTGATTCATATCTCTGATTTTCATTAACCACTTGCCTGCTGCCCTATAGAAGAAATACTGCTACAGGGTGGCAGGGCTGCACAAAATGATGTATACTGTGTGTGTGTATATATATATATATATATATATATATATATATATATATATGAGATTTTGCATTTGCGCTTCAGCTGTCGATCACAGTATCCTGGCTGTTGATTCCCTGCTGGCATCCGGCAATCATCGATCATCACTGACATGAGAGAAGTCTGTATGTAAACAGTACAGATCTCTCCCGTCAGCTCAAACACGCTGCTTTGTATTGCTCTGCATAGCACAGCAATACAAAGCAGCATGCTTATACTGTAAAACACATACACAGCACACAGTAAAACAGCACACAGTTAACCCTTTGATTGTCCCATATGTTAACTCCTTTCTATCTCTCTGCACAGCACTCCCTAGTGAAACTGCACACAGTAAAACAGAAACAGCACACTGTTAACCCTTTGATTGCCCCAGATGATCACTGTATTGGTGTCACTGGGGATGTCAGTGACACCAAGTCAGTTCCCCCCAGTGTCAGAATGCCCGCCACAGTCCTGGTCTTTTTTTTTATAGCGCAAAAAATAAAAACGCAGAGGTGATCAAATACCAACAAAAGAAAGCTACATTTGTGGGAAAAAAGGACACAAATAATGACCATGCAATTGTCAGTTAAAATAACAAAAAGCGCCATATCGCAAAAAGTGGCCTGGTCAAGAAGGGGGGTAAATCCTCTGGAGGATTAACATACCCCAAAAAAAGAAGTCAAAGTCCTGTGAGCTTATATAATCATATATTATACACATGCACTGTATATATATATATACATATAGTGATATTTCACACTAATACACACTGACTCTGATACTAATTTAAAAGATGTTTTTCCTACCCAAAAATATACTGACCCTGACCTTTGACCCTGACCTTGATCCTAACACTAAACCTGGTGCTGACCTAAATCAAAACCTTGCTCCAGCTATTTTTTTTTTTTTTTACACACTTTAGTTTGTTTACATCTTTCTCTCCTGCAAGGAGAGAAAGATACAATGTATCTTTTTCTCCATTCAGAAGTGAAAGAAAATACAGCAGCAGGTTGCAAAGTGACTAATCTGTAGTGCGCTCAAAGCAAAAAGAGAGGTACGCATACATGTGGTCTCATGGATAAAGACCCACTTTTGCAAGGCCGCAAATATATGTGAACAGGCAACTTCAAGGGGTTAAAGTAGAAGAAAAATCTGACACTATGTGTTCTTAGAAATGTCCCCCCCAAACCACCACCTGTCCTGCTTCACCTGTATAAAAAAGCTCTGTGTACTTACCTATCTTTAATCTGCCCAGGTCCACTGACGTGATCCTGCAGCTGTGGGTTCCCTGTGCCAGTGATTGGCTGCTGCAGGGAAGAGAAAGGGGAACTGACAATGGCTGGGCCATGGGAGCCTACGGGTGATGTTACAACTCCCGGTATTCCCAGCCTCTGTTTTACCCCCTGAATGACTAGACTTGAAAAATCAAAAAATAGGTACTGTAAATATACAAATCTTTTTTATACAGGTTAGACAGGATAGATGGGAAGAGGGGGTAAGGAACATTTATAAGAATAGTTACACTTAGGCTTTTCTTCCACTTTAATGCTCCATTTTCAAAGGAACCCATTCAAGAGAAAAATATGGAAGCTGACCATTACTGACTTGTTTAAGGGTTCTGATGGTATCATCCTTAATCTTCTTTTATCTACTGCAGCCAGTGAAGTATCTGGACACCTAATTTGTACCTTTGTTTCAGGTCAGTCATTTATCAAGTTCTAAAATAAGAATGACAACCGTACAGCGGTGAAACCTATACTTTCATAAGTAGGTTATCCTATTAATTAGAAAACTTTTACACCTTACAAATGATGCTACAGGTATACCTAGACAATTATATTTACCCTGAATTCAGCCTTCCTATCTACTAAAGCACAACCCTTGGTATTTACTAGCTGGTATCTAACCTTGCCAAGAACTTAATCTATATGTATTTCGTCCAGGCACTGGAAGGGACTTTGAACTATTTCAAGGTAGCAGCACTTTTAAAATTCTCTGTTGTCTTGTGTGCATTTGGTGCCAGGGGAGACATCTTTTATGCTTTCCTCGTGGCTGCTAGGTCAAAGAAATGCTTAGAGGTTCAGGGACCTCAATGGTGTGAGGGATATAATCGATTCGGAACACTTAGAGGAATTTGTTTGTTTTATGGCTGTTTGCTTTAAGCAGAACTACAGCACAGCACCAGAACAGACTGTGCCGGTATGTGTCCTGTAATTTCACTATGGAGTAATTTCACAACCTTTGACTTCTGCTTCAAATTTATCAACAGTTATTCCATGTTTGGAATATTAGCAAGGCCTTCCTGTAAAGCCATTTCATAGATATATTGGACCTGAACATAAAAAAAAAAAAAAAAAAAAAAAAAAAAATCAGGATTTTCTATATTATGGAGGATATTTAGAAATGTTATTGTACCTAAGTAGTACCCAGAAAAAAATCTACCTTTTGTCATAAATTACTCCTAAAATATAGCAGTGCATTCCCTGTCCCTATACCGAGGCACTCCTGCACTGCAGCCTCATAACTGTATATCTGCAGTGTCCGACCATCTAAAGTACAAATGCACCTAACTGCTACTGTTATCAAATTTGGAGCAAGACTTGGTGATGCAATTTCTGTGCTGTTATCTTTGCTGGATAGGAAGCTGTACCTGAAGACCTGCAGACAAGCATTTTATTGCTTCTCTTTCATCCATTTGGTGTTTATAATGTGTTCTTCACCTTTCCTGCTATTTCTTAAATATTCCCCCACCAGTAGTCAGATCAACAGTCAGCAAGGAAGAGGGGGCAGCTCTGGCATGAGGGAGCAAATCCCTACTCTTTGCAGAACAAAGCATGGCAAGTCAGTAATGGAAAAAGATCATCTATAGGGAGCCTACAGGCAATACTGGTGACTAGCCCCTTGCCCTCAACTTACTTGTTTTGGGCACAGCTTCCATTGCTCAAGGCCTCTTTAATAAAAATGGCAGTAAGGAAAACATCTTTTAACCTCTTGTTTGCCACATAATGATATGTGTAGGGGCAGTTAGGGTGGACCTTAACCACACAACACACATATGCATCCATGGGGGCTGAGATTTACCATTTAAAGAGCCATGGGGAGGTTTCAAGAAGGGGTTAAACTAATTCTCAGTTCTTCTTTTGTCTACACAAGGTCTGGGATTAATAGGATTGATGTTGCACCCACCTACTGTAGGTAAGTATATATGTTTTTTTTCAGTTCCCGAACATCTCTTTTAATTTATGTTCACATAATGCATTGGGTCCTGAGTCTTCCATTTTCTTCCCCTGCAAAAGAGCAAGGTCCTTTTTTGGGTGTCCACATCCTTCCTGGAAATGAGGACACTTCATATTGACCATCCAGGGGTGGGTCCTCTGAAGACTACAGTGGCTGATGATGTCAGGAAGAAACAACCAGTCAGGACTCCTGGAGGAAGTGGAGCTAGGGACATGGATTGCAGTCTTAAGTAAGTATAAAATGTTCTCTAAAAACTGCTAGAGGAATAAGAGGGGGGTGAAAGGTAGAATTGGGAGGGGGATCAGCTTTGCCTAGAGATGGGTCTTAAGTCCTCTGTGTTTGAAGTTCATTCTGCACATGTAAAACTACTAAAAACTGGCAGACTTCAGAAGTATAGAAACCGTGTTGTCCATTTTTTAGCACTTACCCCTAGAATTTGAGATGAAATCATAAAAGAGCATTTGCATTTAAAATGGTGTCACTTTTGATAAGAGTTGAAGCTATGAATATATAATTGTCTCATTTGCATAATTACAAGCAAGGCTATTTTTATTACATCACAAAAACCTGGCAATATTGCAGCTATAAAGGTTAATCTCCTTTTTGAAGCTGCCATGGTTTGAGAAGACATCCAACATGCCTGTCTGCATCTCTAGAGGGACCTGTTTACAGAGGCTGGCAAAATAACTGTTTTCCTGATGCTGTACTTTATCATATTTCACTGCAAAATATTACATCTTTTTATTCAAGTTTATAGAAGTTTGGTGCTGAAAATTGCAATATTAAAATGCATTGAAAATGGTGGAAAAACAACCACAAAAATGTAAAATAAACATAACTCAACAACAAAATTACACATAAAACTATTATAAACTGTTGTCAACTTTATTTGCTTATGTACTTATTTTGAATACATGTAAGTTTATAAACTGATCTTCCATATAATTTTCTATTACTTATAAAAATGTTATCGTACAAATAAATGTTGAATACATGGTGCTTAGTTTACACTTTGTTTGCAGATGACAGCCTAGCATTTGACTGTCTCTCTCTGAGAATCTTGATGAACTAAAAGTGTACCTCCTCACCATTACTGCATGTGTGTTGTAAGTCCAACAGCATGAACTCAAATTACTTTGGCTATTCAGAGTACAGAAGTAAAACTCAGTAGACATTTAAGAAGCTGGCTCAAGTGCAACATCTTTTGGCTATATATGGTATATATAAAATATTCATGTGTGGCATTTCATCATTTCCTGACTGAAGCCTCATTCACATTTGCAGCTGGGGAACTGTTAAATTAGGTGGTTAAGCCAAAGTTTTACTGCCGCCCCCACTTCCCCCCACACACACATCTTAAGCTATAACAGCAGTTGACAGGACATATGCTTCAGCTGTAAAGTTTTGTGGTGAAATATTATCGCCCATTTTGCTTTGTGTAAATGGGGTCGCACTACAACCACCCTGCAACTGTGTACAAATGCACATGGTTGAGGCGCATTGGGTGAGGTTTTTTCAGGGTTTAAACAGGTGGTGAAAATGTGGCATATCACTTCCCAGTCATCTATCAACCACCCTTTGGACAGCAATCCTCCGTGGATCACATTTTAGAGGGGAGGCAAGGGCTGGTGCAATTATGAATCAGCCCTTAAAGTGTATGTTGGGTCAAAAGTGTTTTTCTTATTTTTGGATGGAGTGGGAATGGATTAGAACATCGGGCGGTTTTTATTGCTATGTGGGAGTCTGTTAGAGAGATCACTTTCCTGTCCTGTTGACAACATTTTACCAAGTGGCAGCTCTACACTACCATGGCATGGGAGCAAACCAGAAAAATGTCTTTCCTACTTGGTGGGAATGATTGCTGGGCAGGTAGGGACGATAGATGCTCACTTTAATGATACAATTATTTTTGTATGTATTATTATGTGTAGTGCCGTTTGATGTATATAGTTGGTCAGAGTAGTTAGAAGCTTGCTAAAGCCTGGGTTTAGTCGGAGGGCTACTTTATGTCAGGGCTGGAGGGCTCTACAGGTCAGCCCTCGGGTACCTTGCCCTATTCTAGAAACTTGGAGAAGCTTCTAGAAGTCAGTAGGCGGAGGTGAGACCTAAATATGAGAGAGCCTGGCCAGCAGGGAGTCGGGTGGTATATGGAGTGCTGAGAGGTGCTTCTGTGTAGCTTGGGAGGGGGCCCTGGAGAAGGGGGTTTCTGCTTCCAGGCTGGAGGCTGAAGGAGGAAAGAGAAGAGCTGAAAGACAGAGCCCCACTGCCCTGTATTCCACCAGGAAAGGACAGCCTGCAAAGCTTGGAGAGGAACCTGTCTAGCTAAAAAGGCTTGAAAGCAGTTCTATCCACAGCTGAAGGACAAAGACAGTGTGAGTACCTCTATGCCCCCAAGTCTGCTGGATGCAAGTTCTGGCAAGTCTTCAGGAAACAGTCCAATGCTTACCCAATCCCTTGTACTGGGATCGGATACCGTAGCCAGGTGGCCTGGTATTTTTTTCACCTAGGGGACTAAGAGCTCCTAAAAGTTGGGAGTTTGCTAAAATCCATTCAAGGGGTCTCAGAGCTCCTGCAAGTTGCTATACTTTGCTAAAGAAACTGTCAGGGTTCCGGCTGGACCACAGTCATTCATCTGCCATTTTTGTAGATTTTCCTAAGAAAGGAAGTTGTCCTCCAATTGTCAATCTGCAATCAAGTTGGGCATCCCATAACCCCTTTACCCTATCCAAGTTAAATCCCCTAAGATAGCTAAAACAACAAGCCCCTGGACTGTTTCTTGTGTCTGGATACAAGTGGAATATGCGTGTTGCCTATGGCTATGCAGGAAGTAAAGGGGGACCCAAAACCAGCAGCTCTTAAGAAGGTAGCACTACTTATGTAATTACAGATTTATAGTGTTTAAAAAGCAAAAAACACCATCAGTTTAGCATAGCCTAGTGGGAAAGACTCTCTCTTGTCATTTCAATCGGTACTTTTGGTGTTACAAGCTGGCTGGACTTTCTAAAACATATTGATGCATGCTCCAATTTCACCCTTGCTTTCACACCTACCAAGCACAACATGGACAGTGGTCCCATTGAGAGCCCTGATACTGTAATAAAAAGTTCTTAAAATTCTGGCCAGGTAGTATGGTAGGAAAATCTGACCACAGACATCCCCAAGTGATATTTTGATATAAAAATCTGTTTGGTTATTCAGCTAATTAACATCTAGCAAAGACAGAAATATTTTATGGTAGGTTGATCCATAAAGAATTTTCATGATGTATGAAAAGACCAAATTAGATTCATTAATACCCCCAAAAAGAAATTTCTGCGGAAATGACTATAAGCAACAAAAAATATACCCCAAAACATTATTATTAACAATGCAGGCACAGTTCAAACTGTACTCCAGCAAAAATCCAAAAATAAACTAAATTAATGTTTTAGTATTTTAATTTAATTTCTTTTTCAATTTTTTTAAAAAATAAATTCTTGCACTGGAATAGCCCCCTTTGTTGGTAGCAGTAATCAGTCCAATTTAGGATTGTTGAAGGGAATGTATCCAGTGGTAATAGGATTCTAAAATTAATATTAAATATGAATACAAACCCAGGCCCCATACACTGCTTTGTTTGTAGGTATGAAAAGACCCTGCTGGAGAACAGGAACAAAAAATAATTTCAGCTGTCTGGAGCATTGAAAAACCCCCATCCTGCTGTTCTATAAATTTGTTTGGCGGAACAAGTCCAACATTATTCATAGTGTTATGATATCTGAATGGTAAGGCTAGAATAGCAGGATCTATTGCCTTGGTATATCATATCATAATTCCAGGTGTGGGTCACTTCAGGTCAGTGGCAAACCCAGAATTTCACACTTTGACTACACTGTCAAGGCAATAGAACCTGCTGTCATAGCATTACCATTCATATATTATAACACTACGAGCACTGTTGGACTTGTTCCACCAAGCTTATCTGTATAACAGCAGGATGAAGGTTTGTTTTTCAAAGCTGCAGATGGCTGAAAGGATCCTCCCATTGGCTCTGGCAAGGGTCTAATTTTATTAAAGCCTGAACATTTCTTAACAGTCAGTCCTCCAAAAACTATGTTTTTCAGCTTTTGCTAGAGACTGGTTAGTTGAGTAACCCAACAACTTTTTATCTATCACAAAAGGGTGCCATTGGCAAAATCTCCCGATTGGAGATTTTGGACCCTGGAACCTGGCTCTGTTTCATCTCCTTAGAGAATGTCCCCTTCTGCTGTACAACATAAAGGAAATGAAAAAAAAAAAAAAACTTTAGGGAGAATAAAGTACTTGAATAAAGGCAATGGCAAGTGGGGGAGCTAGGAATGTAAAGTCACTCTGCTGAGTTAAAATCAAAAAGAATGAATGCCAAAGAAGAGGGTTTTATACTCTCTTGTCCTGCCACATGTTGCTCTGGTCTTCACTAATGTGCTGAGCAATGCTATCTTAACATTTGGCATGCTTCCAGAACTGAAATGTGAAGATTATCACGGCAGTTGTAGCTCTTGAACAGAGATGAGCTTCAGTATCAGGCTAACCCAAACCCAGAACCAGCAAACACAAATGCTCCTGCACTTGGGGATGGACTCTATGCAGGCTACAACCACATTAAGAATGTCCTGGAACATGCACACCTTGCTGCCCTCAGTAGACCAGGGAAATCCAAATATACTGAATGAGGAAAGAACAAACAGAGGGTGCACAGGCCTAGTGCATTATCATAAAAAATGTTTAATAAGAAATAAAGTAGGTGTTGTAGTCAACATTGACGCATTTCGAGGACTTGCCTCTTCCTCAGAGCCAGCCTATTGGAAATGCGTCAGCCTATTGGATGTCTACACTCCCTATTGGGACTGTTACTCAGCGTGGTGTTGACTAAGCTGTTCTTTTATGACTATACCTTGACTTTATTGTCGTTTGTGAGTACAACACCTACTTTATTTCTTATTAAACATTTTTTATGGTAATGCACTAGGCCTGTGCGCCCTCTCTTTGTTCTTTCCTGGCCCAAACCCAACCTGTTCACAACTTGGCAAGGTTAGATTAGGCCAGTTTGCCCACACATTCAAATTTTCGGCTGATGCAACCAGAAATGTGTCATTTAGCAGTTCAATCAATACCACCTCTAAATAACAGACTCCTACCAGCTTCCATTTAAAATGATAAACAAGCCAAAAGGGATCTGAGGTGACATCATTGACCAAATATGGTCATGACCATAGTAGATCAAAAATGTCACTCAGGTTTCCTGATGCTGCTGTTTACATTCCAGGAGCTTCGGGGACCTGCCATTTGCCATGGCAGAGATCTCAGGCGATATTATTGACCATATTTGTTCAATTACATCACCCAGGATCCCTGTTGGCTTGCTTCTGCAATTTCAAGTATTAACCGGCATGGATGTGTTATTTAGAGGTGGTAGTGATACTGCCATTAAATAACAAACAACTAGCTCAGTGGTCTTCAAACTGTGGCTCGGAGGCCGGATCCAGCCCTTTGCTTGCCCTGGGGTGTTATTCCTCCCACTGATATGAGACAACTGACATCAACAACGGGGCATCATTTCTCCAACTGACGGCAACAGTTAGGCACTATTCCTCCCAATGATACCAAGAATGGGGCACTATTCCTTGCCTATGTGGTGATGTTTACTCTCACTGATGCCAGGAAAATGTCCACTTTTGATGGCCACAGTCTGGCCCACCTAAAGCAAAATAAACTGTCCTTTGTTTATAAAGTTTGGAGAACTGTAGCTCATCCTTTTCTAACCAGGGTTCTGTGGAACCATGGAGTTCCTCCAGAGGTTGCTAGGGGTTCCTAGAGCAATGCATAATATCTGCCTCTTAGCTAAATTCCCATTGACACCATTATTCCTTTTAGTTATCTATAAGGAGGGATTATTTTGACCAAAAATGTAAAAAGTATTCTTCTCTGTAACCATTCCATTAATATACCATATGCTATAGAAAGAGTAATGATTAGCAGGGGTTCCCTGAGATTGGAACGTTATTTCAAGGGTTCCTCCATGTTAAAAACGTTGATAAAGGCTGCTCCAGCTACATCAGCCAGAGGCTTGGGCAAATACTGTAGATGAACTGCAAATATCTGACAGATTGTTTGCCCATTCACCGAACTGCAAACAGACTAGGTTCAGGTCAAAATCATGTTCATTCCAAACCTGAAGCTCATTGCTTATATAATATACCGCAAAATATAGGAAGCCTCTATTTTTCTTAATAACATGATATAATTAATCTTTCAATGCCTTTCCAGGAAATCTGAAGGCTGTTCTATATTTGAAAACTGGTTATTTAAAACACAGTTGAAAGACATATTAAATAAAAAGACCCTTAAAAGAATTGACATGAACAAGTCTTCCTGGGCGAATTCCATCCGGTACATTTCCAAGTGATGCCAGATTGAATGTCGGAGGAACACAAAGTCTACAGCTGTGTTTTATCACATCCTTCCATCCATCACGGAAATAAGGGTATTAATAAGTAGGCAGCTTCTGTATTCCAGAGCCCCACATTGTGATGGCTCTAATTTTTCCCCTGAAGATAATTCTTGCAGATTTTGTTAAAAAAAAAAAAAAAAAACAACAACGTTGATGCTTAATTACGTGGTGACATGTAATCCTCCAACACACAGGGAAAGGGAATTAAACCACCGTTTTTGCTGTAACTTTGAATTGATTAGATTGTACTAATTTCACTTGTGCTACATAGAAAGGATTCATCCAAAACTGGATACCAATTTGCCGATTTAAAAAAAAAAATGGAAGAGTGGTTTAAAAAATGTGCAAATGGATGAAACATTTTTTAAAGAGCATGATGGGTTTATAAAGCTAAGTATTTGGGCTAGGCCAATGGTCTTCATGCACTACACTGATAATGGTCAACAAGACTGACACATTTAAAGCTGAGGTTTACTTATTTTTATTTTTTTTTTGCTATTCAGCATCAAGATGTCTGTCTCTTCCAGGTTCTTGCTGCCCCTTGATGAAGCCACCAGGTCCTTACTCCTTCACCTCTGTGTAGAAGCTGAAACCTCCTGGGATACATGACAAGGGTATCGGAGGAGCATCAGCTTCTACTTAAGGAGCAGGGATCCAAGCCATTGTCACATGGATGAGAATGGAGGCAGGGGGGTGGGTTGTCATCTTTATTACATTGTGGAGGGGAGTGAAATAGTAGGGGCATTTTTTTTTGTGTGAGTTAAAATAAATTAAAATAATCCCTGGGTACATTGAGCTAATATTTATCACTTCAGATATAATTTTTTTTCAATTCATAAGGAGTTTTGAATGCTTTATGTGCTAGTATCTATGTATTTCAAGTTTACACTCAATCAAGTTTACAAAGGAAACAAAATAAGAAGTGAACCTAAAAAAAAAAAAAAAAAAAACAGTAAACGCACCGGAGATGCGCTGAATAGCAGAAAAATAACTGAATGTGCCTAAACAGTAGGCACATTTAGATGCATTTGTGCATTAATGCATTCCAACAAACTAATATTCTGGCCAATGGAATCCATTAACGCTAAATGGTTAGCACTTCCACCCGGCAGTATTAGGAGTTGTTGATTCGAATCCCAACCACGGCACCACTTGTATGGAGTTTGCATGTTCTCCCTGTGCCTGCATGGGTTTTCTCCGGTTTCCTCCCACACTACAAAGACATGCTGGCAGGTGAATTGGATCCTGTCTAAATTGTCCCTAGTATGTGTATGTATGAATGGGAGTTAGGGACCTTAGATTGTACACCCCTTGAGGGTTAGGGACTGATGTGAATGTACAATATATATGTAAAGTGCTGCGTAAATTGGCGGCGCTATATAAGTACCTGAAATAAAATTAAAAAAAATAAATGCTTGACGTGCCTAAAAACACCTAAATATGCAATAGGCAGCTTTAGGTGCTTTTTTATGCAATTTTCTCCTGCCTAGAGTTCTATCATTCAGAGGAAAAAAAGCAAACAACCTGTGTGCATGAGGCCTTAGAAATGTGTCCTGCTTTTGCTCAATATTTTTCAATTATTACACAATTTAACAATGAATTGGAGATATCTGCTCATGCATGGGGCAAATGTACAATCTTTTTGATGATAGTTGCCAATAGGTGGAAATAAAATCCAAGACTATGGTGCAGCAAAGAAAAGGCACTAACCACTCTCACTTAACCACATATCACTGCTGTCTGAAGAGAGCCCTGTGTTGTTTACCAACACAGGGCTCTCTTCTATCATTTGCTCAGCCAATCAGCAGGTCCTAGCCATAAATCATTGTCCGGGACCCACTAAAGAGCTTGTGTTGCATCAAATGACAGCACAGTCTTCCCTGTCCACATGCCCATTTGTGAGCAGACCCAGAAGAAAGCTGTGACGTACAGGTACGTAATTGTGCCTTTACGAGCTGACCTGCCGCAGTAAATATACTACGGCGGGTCGGCAAGCAGTTAAAGTGACACTAAATTATATCCTTTTTCTCCATACACTTTTACTACTTTTCCAGTAAAATGAATATCTCCTAAACTGTGCCGTGACTCCTATGCGCATGTGCGGGAGTGATGTCATTGCCATTGAAGCCTGCAAACCTGGAAGGAAGACCGGGTGAAGATGGAAGCCCTGGCAGTGGTGACAGTGTGCTGCTGGAAGGATCTGTTTTACATGCAAGTCTTTTACAAGGTGCTAGTATACAATGTTTACTACCACATGATGCCATTAACTTGCAGAAGGACCAGAACTTTTTTTAATTTCCTCTCTTTTTCCCCTTCACTTTGAATGAGCAGTGGTTGATATTTGCGGTCATGTACTTGAGGGTTAGGGACTGATGTGAATGTATAATATATATGTAAAGCGCTGAGTAAATTGACGGCGCTATATAAGTACCTGAAATAAATAATAAATAAATATACACTGCTCTACAAGCTACAAATCCCATAGTCTATCTTGGGAGTAAGCAAAAGAGGGTGGCTACATTCCTACATAGAGTGGGACTATGGAGAACAAATGTAACCTCCCTCTAATAGGAAGTCAGATCACAGCAACAAATAATGGATTTTGGAGATTTAGAGGAGGCTGGGACTTTTTGAGTTAAAATTTCATACTTGAACAAAATATTATTTTTTTTTTTCACTAGAATTTAGTGTCCCTTGAAAGGGATGCATTTCTTTATTGAACAGAATTATCTTTCAGGTCCATTTGAGCCAGTAAGTTACGGAAACAACAGGCTTTGAGACATTTTCCTTTTCACTTACAGTAAATGGGGGCTGGTAATTGTACAGTTTATACAATTCAGTGGCTACATTACCGCTGCAAACATTTCAGTCCTCCACAATGTCTCCCCAATCCTCAGCATCAATGTATTATTCAATCAGGAAAAATTGGCAGCACTGAGATTGTCTGATCAGCGTTTCAAGGACAGAACACAATCTATTCTTTTAACTAATGTAGATATATATCTGTGTAAGGACATTGTGATAAGCAACGTGCTATAGACCAAGGCTTAATTAATAGCATTCTTGTCCATCTTTTTAATGGGTGCAATACTTCTCTCGAAACAGAAATTGCACACATTTCAGGAAAATCCCCTCCAGCTAGCCAACAAAATCACACTGATTAAACTGATGCCATCAATAAATTATATTTCAGATGGCTGTGTTTGCATGCCAAGGCTGGGAAGGGTTCATAGTCATCTGAAGTTTCAGAATTTACATTTTGTTTCGTGAACCATTAAAGCGGTATTAAACCCCAAAACAAAAAATTTAATATATTGCAGCTTATCAGTTCTTAGATGTGATGGGTGCATTATTTTTCTTTTTTAGACTTAATTTTTTTCTTTATTTTTACCTGGTGATCCGGACACTAGCAGAATTCCGGTCTTAGGGTATCTTCACCCTGGATGGGGGAGAAATGTGTAGGCAGCTGCAGTCTACATTCTCCACCGCAGGTGGCATTTGTCCAGAATGTCATTGCAGCTGGAGGAAGTCAAGAGAAACTGGGTTTCCCTATGAATCCCTTGGTCCTCTGCAGCAGCGTTCCAATTGGCTACACTGGATCCAGGTGACCCTGGTTGCTATCTTAGTAAAGTCTTTTAAGTTCCTGCCCCTGGGTTTTGGCATGCATTTGCGAAGTGTCTAGTGTAACTAGTGGAAGGGAGAGGTCCTGGAGGAGTAGGGAAAGCTTAAACCCTTTGTCTGCATCTCATAAAGCTCCCCTTTGGGTTGCACTGGCCAGACTGCACTCCATTTTCTTAAACAGGTGCTGTCTCCAGCTCAGGCCTACACACCGCTGACTCTCTGCTTATACTGATGTACGTTTTTTGGTTGGGTGTGCTTCCCCGCCAGGCTGTTGTACTGTTTTGCAAAAGTTCTGCAATACATAGTTTACTGCAATCTGGGACTGGGTGTGTTTTTTGCTGTCACACTGCACCTAACACACAAATGAAGACACTTTTTGGCAGGAGTTGTGTTCTAGGGAGTAGTGCCCCGTGTTTGGGCAGATATCTCCTGTTCATTGTGTTAGATTCACTGGCAGATTTACATGAACTTGACTTAAGAAATTAAAGCTAACACTCATTACAGTGGTTGTAAAGCAGGGGCGGACTGACCATTAGAGTACCCGGACACTGCCCGAGGGCCCAGGGTCAGTAGGGGGCCCCATGAAATGCCTCTGGTACCTTTTATAGGATTTTTTGGGTGTGCTTTGAGTGTGGTCAAGGACACAAGAGCCCCATGATCCCCTATTGCCCGGGGGCCCCATGAACTGTCAGTCCTCCCCTGTTGTAAAGGCTCAAGGTTCTTTACCTTCATGCATAGTATGCATGAAGGTAAAAAGTCTACTGTGTGCACAGCCATTGAGGAAAAGGAGGGGGATGAGGCCAAACCGTGCTCTGTGTGTGAATAGACACACAGAGCAGTGGCTTGGGAGCGAGCCTGCTTGGGTGCCCACAGAACAAGCAGCTTGCACTTGGTGGGCAAGGAGTGGTCAGGAGCGCTGGCGGGGGACCCGTGAAGAGGAGGATCAGGGCTGCTCTGTGGAAAACCACTGCAAAGAGCAGGTAAGTATTTTAAGTTTTTTTTTTAACAAATTGCCTTATTGTCTTTAATATCACTACACTTTTACGTTACAACAGTTTTTTTTTCTTTTGGGATAAAGGTTTTACATAAGAAGAAAAGCTGATCATTGTAAGCACACCTGAAAATTGAAAAATAACAAATTTACTGGCTGTATCATGAGGTGAAAGTAAAGGGGGAAAGGGCCTAAAAAAGAAAACTAATGCAGCCATCACATTTAAAAAATGGAAAGCTGCAATGTGTTTTTGGGTGGTTTAATACCACTTCAAAGATAGATAGATAGATAGATAGATAGATAGATAGATAGATAGATAGATAGATAGATAGATAATAAATGGGCTGTCCTATGTGCATGAAAATGGGAACAAAACATGCAAAAACATGTAAAAAAATGCACTTGGGAACAAGGGTATGCTAGAGGTGAATGGTTCCTTCAACTGGTCAATTCCTTAGCACAGCCCCCTCCCTCCCTATAGAGAGCTCTGAGTCTGCAGTATCCTGGCTGTACTAAAGATTCAATGGAGAAAAAAAGTAGACATGATGGAACAAATACTACATTTTTGTTTTGGGATTTAGGCACACTTTAAAGTGGGCGTAAACCTTTAAACCTATATACATTCCTGTTCATCTGCAGCCAACTCTCTTCCATAGTCATGCAAAGTACAGAAATGACATAGCATTCCTCAGCTACAGCAGGGAGGGGGTGGAGATATGATGTTACACGTTGCATGCAGAGAACAGGGAGTTGAGTGTAATCTGAGACCTGAGTGAAGGGAAAAGACCCCCCTTCCGCACAGTCCAATAGAGAAACATGTAGAGCTGAGACTGTCAATCATCTGTTGTGTGTTGGGGGGGGGCATCTCCTGGGATTGCTTGATGTCAGCATTGACTATAAGAAGTGATCCATGCAGATAGCAGAAAAATGAGAGAATAGACTAAAATCACACTTGGTGCTTTGGGTTAAGGCAAGAACTTGTTTAGTTTTCATTTCAAGAGTTTACAAACAGTGCACCTAGGCAAGAGAATACACCTAGCTCAATCTGCATTCTACCTTTAGTTACCCCAGCCATTCTCCTTAGTAAAACCTTATTGGATCTGCTCTAGTGTTATACATATGGCCCTTTTTCTGATCTTGGTAAAAATTTAGTAAGGAATAAACATTTATTTTCCTAGTGTATTGTAGTTCTCATCGCTATTGATGCTCTGAACGCATACATATGATGATAATTGTGTTGATCCAAGGACATACTGCATATCACGCCGTAGCCTTTGGCTCTTTTTGGTAGACTGCACATTCCATCTCTATCTGCTGGAATACAAGGCTGTCATGTGACCTTAGGCTATAGAGAGCTTTGAGTATGATGTAAAAAGATCTCCAGTTTTTTTTTTATTACTTGGATAATATTGAAACAAATGGCAATCTTCATACGAGAGAGAAAACAGAAAAATTTAACTAGGGTACTGTTAATATGCTGCCAATGTAACATTTGCATTCATGGCATGCTAGAGTTGAAAACATAATATTGTAAGAAGATGCAGAATTTCACAAAGGAATATGGGAAAATTCCCTGCGGTTACATCAAAGAAAGAGGTATGTTATCATCCCAATGTATGGATTCTTCAGCATGTGGTAAGACATCGTTTTGCTACTGACAGTGACAAAATGTGCAGCCTGATTACAGCAACAACCTCCACTTCCCAGCATTCTTAAAATATCAACTTGGAAGCTGTCCCAGATATTACATCTCCGGAATGTGAAAGAACGAGGGAGGGACAAGTCCCAGGAATTATATATTGTTATGCATATAAGCAAATCAATTTGATGTCATTACTGTCTGCAAATGTGCAGACCTAAATCTTAGCAATTTGGCTCAGCAAAGTCAAGTGACAAGAGAATTATCAGTCCCAGATAGGCAAAGGCTACCCACAGACATTAGACAGCTCTTTAAAGTTTTCAGAATGATCTTGCAAGAATCGATCATCAAAATGTATGGATACACTCCAATCTTTTTGAAAACTGGACATGGACACAGAAAACTCAACAGATATCAGTGTGGAAAGACCCTGTGGTAGGAGCAGAACGCATCAAGGGGGGTAATCTATGGGCAGACCACTTGTGTTCCCTGGGTCCATGTCCAGATATCAATAAAACCTTTTAAAGATGACGTCATTGGAAATAAACCATCTTTTTTAATGCATACAATCCAGGCACAGTGGGGTCTCTAGCAGTCTACACCCAAACTCCGAAGGTGGCACGAGCCGGATTTTGAAATGTGAACAGGGTGCAGCGTGGTGTGTCAGTGAGTAATGTGAACGTGTATTACAGAAAGTTCCAGCAAGGTACAACTAGGCACGGCAGGTGTGCACAACCGTCCACTTACGGAACCAGCAGCGGTCCTTTATCTTGAAAATATGCCAACAGCTTCAGCAACAAGGAGCAGGAATGTAGCCTGGCCTGTCCAACCCAACTAGGAGGTTTCCTTAGGTGGAGGATAGAGTGGTCCCTGCACTGTCCCTACTCCTCTGAAACCTCTCCCTAATGCTATATGCTTTCCCTGCCAGACAGGGAACCCCCTCCATGCACAAACTCTTGCAGAATGCATGCCAAATCAGGGAACTGGTGTCTTAAATAAGCACTGCCCTCACTCAAGATGGCAGTAGAGCAGCGTCCAATTGGACAGCTGGTCTCCTGATGACCGCAGGAAGTTATAGAGGAACTAGGTTCCTCACAACTTCCTTTCCCTTCTGTATTGCCACTGAAACCTAGTGCCACCTACAGAGGGGAGTACATACTGCACTTGCCTTCAGAAGAAGTAGCATAAAAAAAAAGAGAATACTTGAAATATATGCAGGCAGTAATGCCAAGTCATATCAAGCATGCAGTGCTGTCAAGTGGAACTTCTAGGTAGGGATGAGCAAAACTGAATGTCATCCTAAAAAGTCAGAGGAAAACCATTTTTGTAAATTTTGCCATTCTGGTGAAATGAGTCAATAGTGAAGTTAAAATGTAGATAGCTTTTAAAGGTTTCTAAGAGTGCAGATGGCTTTAAAGGACTCCTTGGAGTTCCAAAAGCTCCTTTCAACTATTCTGGACCTGTCCTTGTGCCAAAAACCAGTCCCTTGACACCTCGTTAGGGCTTCACTTTCCCTTTTGCACCACTCAACCACTAACTTGTCATAGTCTATTCATCCTATGTTTCATCTTTTCCTTTTTTTCACTCCACTTTCTTTCCAAACTGGTTAATTCACTTGGACCACCGTGGGGTGCATATCAGAAATTAACTCTATACTACCTTACACACTCTACCCAAAATTATAAAAAAAAAAAAAGACGATACACAACTTTGTACTCTTTCAAAGTCCTTATTTTTCTTTACAGTATATCAAAATTCCTCGGATCTGATTATACGTGCCTGCTGTGGTACTCTATTTCTTTTTGTAAAGTTCTCAATAAACATTTAGTCTTAGAAAACAAAAATGAAAGAAAAATAATTTCTGATTTCCCTGTTATTTACTTATTTTTAACAAAAAAAGTCATACAGTGAAAAAAATGGAAAATAAATCATTTTAAGCAACTGTACACAAATAATGAAACAAAAAATAGTCTCTAATTTGCCTCATGATTTTATTTCCTTTGTTACAGAAAAAAACAGACAATAAAAAAGTTAAATAATTTAAAATGATTGTATACAAATAGCCTAAAAAATATGCACTAATTTGAAAGAAAAAAAACTAAACTACCCAAAATGCACTCCAAACTCAATAACCCTTACATAAAATAAGAAAAAACAATTACTGAAACATACTGAAAGATATATAAGTGTTAGAGTTTTAGCCTTATTGCTTTTCATAGTCAGGTGTCAGTTAAAAAACAGACAAAAAAAGCTGAACATGAGGAGCTGGAGGAATGGAGTATCATGGCTGGTCTATTTGATATAATGTAGGGTTGTTAGGTGTGTGGGAACATATTGGAGAATAGACCCATATATTAGTTGTATTAGATTTTCTAACTGGACACAATTTAGTTTGAAAAGCACTATATGTTATAAATAATTGTGCTGTGTTGTTTTTACCTGTTTGTCACCCTTTGTTTCATACTAGCATGTTTAATTTCTTGCAGCTTCTTTGGAGCCACGTCCTGTCTATATGGGCTCCAGCAATAGCTGAATTAGAATTTCTCAGGAGGTTTTACTGATGGTGACGATACTAGACCCTTCCTGTGGAAAGTGCTCTGGCTGAGCCACTTGATTCCATTGGCAGAATGTGTGGCAATTGATTGACCTGGCTAAAGGACTGCACTCCTTCCAGTGTTGGACACAGGTGGGTGCTCATTTTGGCCATAACAGATTGCACTGTGCAGACCACAGTACAATAGAGTAGAACCAAGTGGCCCTAAATTTGGTATTTAGGCTTTTGATCCAACCTGTCAAGTCTTCCATCCATCTCATATCGTCAACCTGAAAGTCAGTATTTGTAAATCTGTACCATTACTTAAAATAATATCTGGTAATCCTTCCATGAAGGTCCTTGCTCAAGCACTTCCTATCATAGGGGACAACACTTTGCCTAGTGATACAATGAGATTACAAACATGCACACTTTTTTATTAGTGCAATGTCACATCGGTCAAATAAGCCAACGTTTCTAGGGCCACAATGGGTCCCTTCCTCAAGGCATAAGTCGTCTTGAGGAAGGAAGCCTGCATGGTTCTCACTATTTCATGTTGAGGATACAAGATGAATGGAAGACTTGACCAGTTCGATCAAAGGCCTAAATACTAAATTTAGAGCCACTTGATTCTACTGAATTAATTTTACGCTTACAGATGAATACAAACTACTACCAGCAGGATGACAGACCTCTCATACAGTCCCCACACGCAGTCTTCTGGCCTAGACCTATAGACTCATCAATCTTATTTATTTTATTACTTCATTATTTCATATGTAATCCCTACCTGCAACAAAAGGGGGACCTTTTCCTACCTGGTGGATCCCTCAATCCTCCCTTTTCTACTTTAGCTTTTGCCTTTTTTTCTTTGGTTGTGTTTTTCTTACCCAGTATCTATCTATCTATCTTGATAAGGAGACTACGATCTAAAAATGTCTTTATTGGGGTTCTTTGTGACCGTCAAGCTCTGTTTCTTTCGAAAAATTATGTAATTGGGTTTTGCTTTGTGTTCCTCACAAGGGCTTGTAGGATTGTTATGAGTATACTGTACTTTCTGTATATTTAGTCCCCTTTCACAAAGGGCAGAATCTGCTGTGCTCAGTGGGGGTTCAGCGGACAGAGCTGAGCAGTCAGATGACAGGTCCATGTCTGCTCCATTTATGTAGAGCAGATACAGACACAGCATGCTCTGCTCTGTGGGTGGTCGAGTGTAAACGGACTCTGCTGTCCATTTACAACTGACTACAATCTGAACCGATCCACCTAGCTGGAGGGGAACATATCTGCTTTTTTTTTTTATTGGATTGGAGGTGGGCGGGTGTAAATTGACATAAGTCAGTTAAAGTGGAATTCCACTCACGCTGTCAAAAAATAAATGTCAGCAGCTACAAAAACTGTAGCTGCTGACTTTTAAAAAACAGCCACTTACCTGTCCCTCGGTCTCGCGGTGTGTCCCCTGCAGCCCATTTCTCCAGCTGTCCTGTATTCCAGGAGGCCGGCATCTTCAGTGTGGGCACCCGGCTGTGATAGCTTGAAGCTTCACAGCCGGGTACCCACTGCGCGAGTAGTGCTGCGCTTCATGAATGGTCCTGTAGTCTTCTGGGACCTGTCACATGTCCCAAAAGACTACAGGGAGGACACCTTCCGCTTCTGATCGCCTAGGCAATCAGACCAGAAGTGGGAGTGGGTACCTGTCAAATTCAGGTACTTGGCCCCCCCCTCCCCCCAAAGGTGCCAATCCTCAATGGAGAGCAGTCCTTAAAGCAGAACTTCCCCTTTTGGGTGGAGCTCTGCTTTAACAACCACTGGCCCATAGGAATACATGGACCATCAGATCAAGTCCAGCTGAAAAACTGACAGGCAGACCTGATCAGATGGCTGTGTGAAAGGAGCCTAAGTATTATGCTTCTATTCCTAGTGTTAGTTTGAAAACATGCTAAAGATATTCCTTGATTAATTTTAAAGCACATTGTGTTACACTGTGTACCTATGCTGCTGTATTTTACCCAATTTTTGAAAAGTAAAGAATGCAAAAAAACTGATTATTACATTAGACAATTCATATTATATTAAAATTTCATATAAGCTTCAATATATATATATATAAGCGTATATGAAATTTTAATGATTGGGTTTACATATACTTTACTATACTAAAGTAATACTAAAGTAATTTACACAAATACAAGTCTGCAGATCTTTCCGGCTGCCAAATGTGGAGAACATAAGAAATGGCGCATTTTTAGTTTGGTATTCTTGTATTCAGGTGCCTCGTGTCTGCAGGGCAAATTAGGCTTTTGCTTTCCTTGCCTAGAGGCAAATGAAAACTTGTGTCTAAAATATTCTTTTAAAAACACAGTATTGATTCTAAGTCGTTACACTTTGTGTAGCGCTTGTTCCTTTCAACCTCGAGAAGGCTGACAGATTTAATGAATTATGTAGCCGGGTGAAAAACAGAATCCCCCAATGTTTATTCATTGCACAAATGTCTCAAAGAAGTGTGGAATAAGACTGTCTTATCTGACATATCCTCACTGTGTAAATGTTGGTTAAAGCCACCCCGTCTTATTTTTAAGTTAAATCTGAATGACATCAACATTATACGAGCAAAGTCACACTTTAATCTTGAGCAGATTAAATGAATATACATCAAAGAACTTAAAATTTAGGACCAAAGTCTATCCGGCATTCTTAGGTGTTAGACACTAAGGTGTCAGAGACTGTTGTAGTTGATTTAAGTTCTTCTGTCTGTGTGTGTGACTGCTTATTTTAAGTAGAACTCAACTCAAAAAAAAATTAAGGACTATGAAAAGATTAATAATAATAACCATAATAACAACTTTTGTTGCAAAATTCACCTGAAATCTAAAGCCGTCCCTTGCAGTACTTCTTGCCACTAGATGTCCTCAGTCTTCCAGATTGAATGATGGCAAACATCATTTACCCCACTTCTTCTGAACCCAGGTTCTCGCAGGCCTGCCCCCAGCCCATGACTTGACAACAAAAGTAGAAGCAGAAAAGTGATAAGCTTATCTCTCTGTCACTCTGCTTTCTCCTCCAATCAGCATACTCCTTGTCCACAAAGGAACTGATTGGCTCCGTTTGCTGCTTCTTTGTCCCACAGTCTGTGCCCTGCTGCACATAGTTTGCAAAAAGCTGATACCAAGTCAAATTCTGCATTAAAAATATATTCAGTGATCTAGTAATAGATACTGAGCTGCATTAATTAGTGTGTTTTCTATCTGCCCAGAAGTCAGCGTTAAAATAAAGTTGTGATATGAGAAATGCAGGGGCTGTCATTGCTGGCCTTCTTCTGAATATGTTATTTCCCTAGCTGCTATGATGACCTTCTGACTTTAGTATTTTCTGAGTCACTGATTTAGTGAGTAAATCAGGTAACTCAGACTTGATGCAGATGCAGAGTTGGGACAATGACTTCATGTTTTCAACCTTGTCCAATCAGAGAATGCTTTGCATTAAATGAAAAAAATCCAAAGCATTCTCTGAATGGTACCCATGACCTCTTGTGTTCAGAATGCAGCAGGACAGCCACTCGGCATGGGGCCTGGAAGCTAATGGAGATCACTTTAGTAAGATGTCTATGGTAGTGATTTCTGTATATGTATAGTTACATTGGTTAAAACTGGAACAATATACAGTAGCTATGTAAAAATATGTATACCTGAAATTCATCTTTAAGTGACACCCCTTTGTTGGCTGTTAATGGTGAAGTTTAGACATTGCAATGTTTACATATTTGTAGGCAGGTACAATCTGTTTCCACCACTGTATGTGGCACTTGACCAAGGGCGGAATGACAACTCATGGGGCTCCCGGGCAATAGGGGATCATGGGGCCCGTGTCCTCACCCACATTCAAACCACACCCAAAAAAGCCTATGACAGGTACCTCATGGGGCCCCCTACTGACCCCGGGCCCTCGGGCAGTGCCAGAGTTTACACATGGTCAGTCCAACCCTGCACTTGACCGAAACTGTACAACCGCTGTAGAAAAAATCAAGAGAAACTCGGTTTCTCTATGGTCTCCTTGGTCCCCTGAAGCGGTAATCTGGTTGTCTATGCTGCATCCAGGTGATTCTGGTGGCCATCCTGGGTCAAACAGAGTCTTCCTAAATCCCTGCCACCAGTTTTTGCGAAGTGGCTAGTGCAGGTTGATTACACCCATCTGCCAGGGACAACACTAGCAGTAGGGAAAGGTTTCAGAGGAGTATGAAAAGAGTGTCTACACTTTTGCAAGTTCCCTCTTGGGTTGGACCAACCACACCACTCTCCACCTTCCTCAGCTTGGGCCTGCTACTGCTGACTCACCACTGCATTGACTGGGTTCCCAGACAGGCGTTGTAACTGTTCAGCAAGTTCTTCAATACATTGGTTTTTGCATTCAGGGCCTCAGTGTCATCACTGTCGTTGCACCTACCCCACACTGTTACATTGACCTAGATTGGACCAATCTAAGTATGTATGTGCCATACCTGTTGGATCATTGTGGAGGTTTGAACTCACTGTAGTAGGCACTACTAATCTATTTATTTCTGCTAGCTTCTGGGGTCTGTGCCAATTGTGATGATACCACCCCACCTCTTCTGCCTATCTCGAAAGCTTGCATATTTAACACATTTTAGCCAGTAAAGGGTATCACTGAACTTCAAACTGTCTTAAAGAAACAATAATAATTAATAATCATTATCAGGAATCATCTTCAGTCTTCATCTGATTACATCTTAAAAATGTTTAATTTCATAATATACAGAGTACCAGATTATCAAAGCAGGTTGAACCAACCATCTACTCTTACTCAATATCAAAGCTGAATTTTAGTTAGCTGCCTCCTGAACAAAATGTAATGTCAAAGTAAAGGAGGTCAAGTTAATTCATCAGCCCGGATTCTTGACACAGCTGAGATATTTAATTAAATGTGGCCATTCAAAGCGTATTTTAATTGAACTGTAATGTATATCAGGAAAGTAAAGCTATTAGAATTTAAAATTGTTGAACCGTAGCTAATCATTTATTTAAATGGAATATGACTATAATTTTCAGGTAAGCACTCGTATATTATAATATCCCATGATATAATGGAAGATTTATTTGCAAGTCCCCATCTGCGCTAATGAAAATAGCGTATGGGATATTTTCTCTTCCTCTTTCTAGGGTTTCAGTAAGTAACATCTTCATGAAAACAGCTTGCTGATTATTTAGTGCTTAGTAGATTTTATCCTGGCATTAGAACATCTCCGTCAATCAAAACTGTTCTGTGGGGATTCAATTACCAAGAACTTTGATGCAAAAAGTTAGGTGCCAGCTTTCAGTTGTGAACAAACATTGATGCATTCACAACACGCAAAGCAGAGGATCAATCCATTTAATGTCATTTACCCTGCCTGCCTATCTTAAAGGGAAAATGAATTAATATATAGTTACATAGTTGGTCTGGCTGAAAAAAGACAAAAGTCCATCCAGTTCAACCATAAGAAAAAAAAAGTTATAATCCTGTACCCACAGTTGATCCAGAAGAAGGCAAAAAAACCCCCAGCAAAACATGATCCAATTTGCTCCTGCAGGGGAAAAAATTCCTTCCCGATCCCTTGATAGGCAATTGGATATTCCCTGGGTAAACTTTACCTATAAATGTCAGTAACCAGTTATGTCCTGTGTATCCAAGAAAATCCAGGCCTTTTTCAAAACAATCCACTGAGCTGGCCAGAATCAACTCTTACTGTGAAGAAACCTTTCCGCATTTGGAGATTAAATTTATTTTCCTCCAGATGTAAAGAGTGCCCCCTTGTCCTCTGTGATGACCTCAGGGTGAATAACTCTACACCGAGTTCACTATATGAACCACTGATGTATTTATACATGTTGTTCATATCCCCCCTTAATCTCCTCTTTTCAAGAGAGAATAAATTCAGTTCCTCTAATCTTTCCTCATAGCTGAGCTCCTCCATGCCTCTTAACAGTTTGGTTGACCTTCTCTGTATTTTCTCCAGTTCCCCAATGTTCTTTTTGTGAATTGGTGCCCAAAATTGAACTGCATATTGCAGGTCTTACTAATGATTTGTACCGGGGTAAAATGATATCTCTCTGGAGTCTATACCACTTTTAATACAAGAGAGGATTTTGCTCACTTTAGAAACTGCAGCTTGGCATTGCATGCCATTATTAAGCTTGTGATCTACCGGAACTCCCAGATCCTTCTCCACCATTGATTCCCCCAGTTGTACTTCCCCCCAGTATGTATAATGAATGAATGTATTTAATTAATTCATTCATTGTTTTGAGTGAGCACATCTGGGTATTGCTCACATGGTTACTGTCAAAGGGCCTTAGACTGGTGCACCACACCAAAATGTTGAAATCCAAAGGGCAGTTCTTCAGCTTGAGTCCCCCAACAGCCGGTTTAAGCCCTGATAAAGGTGGTGGAGGTGAAATGCACCTATCAGTGAGCTCTGATTGATCTGAAAAGCCTCTAATCTCAAATGCACCAGAAAACAAACTGTGCTTCCCCAATAACACACACCCAAAGCCCATCAACATGGGTCTGTAGATTTAGCAACAGCAATGTAGTGCCAGAGTTTTGTCTAGACAATCTATCAAATTTTCATCAAATCATATAGTCTTTTGTACTACATGGCTGTTGACAAACTTAAAGAAGATTGTACAATTGGATTAATATGTCTGACCAACTTAAAGTGTATGTAAATGCTAACAATTCATTTCATTTATTTCTGTAGCTGGGTGCTTAGCTAGCTAAAATGACCAACTATATAGGCACCATGCTGCAGCTGCATTTGTGCTCACACAGGACTCCCATGCTGACTGTCAGGAATGGACTTGCCAATAGTGGTGGGACTCACCTGCCTTGTGGGCTGCAGTACCAGGGCTGGCCAGCGGGTGCTCTCAACAACCAGAGGTTCACTTCGGCAATTAGCCATCACCTGGGGCTGATTGCAGGTGGTGTATTTAAGGGATGGCCAGACCTGCAGTCTGGGCCTTGGTGTGTGTTTTTCCATGGGCCCCTGTACCTTGTAACCTGCATTCCTGTTCCTGTTTCTGCCTGACTTGTTGCCGACCCTGCCTGATCCTGACCTCTGCTGACTTCTCCTGTTTGATCCCTGGCTTGTGACCCTGACCATTCTCTCCGCCTGCTCCTCTTGTACCTACCTGCCCCATAGTTATCGACCTGGCCTGCCTGACTACGTTGTGCTCTATATGTGTATGTACCTGTGTATCTATACCAGTTTAGGTTTGGGTTTGTTTCACCTTGTTGTATGTATTTGTGTTAGCTTGGGGTTTGGTGCACAGCGTTTATGTTTGTATTGTTAGTCTGAATAAATTGTCTTGTTTATACCATATCTGGAGCCTGCGTTTCCCTGTGTCAGTACGCACATCTCTGGTCACACCCGCATCCCTGACACTGACTTAGTCAGTGCTGTTCTGCCTTCATCCACTACAGGGAGCCAGTGGGACATGAAGGATTGCAAAGACTACTAATGCAGACACCACTGGATGATGTGAGATGTAGATGTGGAAACAGATGGAAACAGACTACACTCCCCAGGGGAGAGGCATGTAAGGGAAAGAGAGAGAAGTTTTCCTGGGCAGTGAAAATAAAAATCTTCTTGCTGCGAGGGGACTGGAGCAGATACATCTCCACTTGTTGTGTGGGACCAACAGAAGAGCCTCATCCCTCAGCCAGAGACTGTGACTAAAGCAATTGGGAGCCGGAGCTCAGGGAGAGGACTGGAACCGAGTGCTTAAAGGAGTTCCTGTTTCCCAGTAGACTCAGAGTTTGCCGTGTATGCAGGATTGGTGAGTAGCCACTTGATTGGGGTTTGCATTACCACAGCTGGCAGAGGGAGACTGAATTTTATTAAGGAGCATTAACCATTGTATGCAGAATCTTAAATGGACAGTAATTAAGTGCGCCACCTCACAGACTGGGCCCCACAAAATAGTGTCAGGAATGGACTCACCACAGGTGGTGCTGGAGCTCACCTGCCTTGTGGGCTGCAGTACCAGTGCTGGCCAGCGGGTGCTCTCAGCAGCCAGAATCTCACTCCTGCAGTCAAGCCATCACCTGAGGATGATTGCAGGAGGTGTATTTAAGCAGGACCAGGCCTGCAATCAGTGCCTTGGTGTTTGTTCTCATGAGCCCCTGTACCTGCATCCTGTTTGCTTCCTGCCTGATCTTGACTCTGCTAGAACTCTGCCTGCACTGACCCTGGCTATTCCTGACCATTCTCCTGCCTGCTCCTTTGTACCTTGTCTACCCGATAGTTACCGACCCGGCCTACCTGACTACGCTTGTGTTCCTGCACATATTGTGATCTGTTGGAGGCTTGGTTTTTGCACTGTGTGTTTGGATGTACTGTATAGTCTTTAATAAATTATATTGTTTTACACCATACTTGAAGCCTGCGTTTCCCTGTGTCAGTCCACACATCTCTGGTCATACCCGGAACCCTGACATAACACCAAGGCCAATCCTGACCAGAAGTGGCTGCACAGGGAAGCCATCTTGGCTTGTTGTTTGGGAAGGATGCATCTGGAGGAAGTTGTGTACTTTTCTCTGCTAGCAATAGAAGACAGAGAATACTGTTGTCAGATTCTGAAGAAGTATGCCAGGGATCAGCTGCTAGAGTGCATGCAAGTTGCTCATTCACTAGTAGATCAGGGCACGGAGTTTTGAGGTGCAGCCATTGATCCAAGCTTGTGCTGAGTTGGCTTTATCTAGTACCCCTGAAAGCAGGGATGACTTTTTTCCACCATTTAGTGAAGATCAAGTAGAGTCACTGGTATGGTTGTTGGAGGATGATCCAGATTGCTTCCTTGAGCATTATTCAGCTTGTCCATCACATGTACTTGTGGATTGTATAAACGCAGTGCAGTCTTTGGTCAGACAGGCTATGTGTAAGCTAAGCTTTGTTCAACCGGTATTACAGACATGGTCAGATTTGTTACACCCAGCCTCAGTCAGCTTGCAAAAACCCAGTCCTGCTTCTAATCCATTTTTTCAAAGCTCTATTCCTGCATTCCCGAAAGCACCTCAAGTTCCAGCCCAGTATACCCTGCTATCAACCACATGTCAGTACCCTATTCCCACTCGCTGCACCTATCCTGCTTTTAACCCTGTAAAAAAGCCCTCTGTAGCAACTGCTCACTCCTCTGTTCTATCCTACAGCTCTTCTCTGTCTTCAGCTGCTCCCTCCGTTTACAGACCTGCATTTACTTACAGTGCTTCAGTAACTAAACCCAAGAAGAAGCGAAAATTCTTTCCAATGAGTACCATCCTGCCAGTATCCAAATCGGTCAGCCTGCCATCTGAGAACCCGCCTTCTGTTGTCCAGCCTGATGACCCGATCCTGCCAGATGACCCGATCCTGCCAGATGACCCGATCCTGCCAGATGACCCGGTGCCCACTGTCCTGCCAGATGACCCGGTGCCCGCTGTCGAGCCTGATGCATCGGGGCCCGCTGTTCAGTCTGATGCCCTGATACCTGATGACCCAGTGTACGCCACCCAGCCTGATGATCCTACCCGGCCTGATGATCCTATCCAGCCTGATGATCTGGTGCCCGCTACCCAGCCTAATGCCCTGGTGTCCGTTATCCAGCCTGATGCCCCCGGTGTCCGTTATCCAGCCTGATGCCCCCGGTGTCCGTTATCCAGCCTGAGGAACCGATAACTACCACTCCGCATGATGACCTGGTGCCCGCTGCCCAGCCTGACGACCCGGTGCCCGCTGCCCAGCCTGACGTGCCTCTGTCCGCTGCCCAGCCTGATGTGCCTCTGTCCGCTGCCCAGCCTGACGTTTCTCTGTCCGCTGCCCAGCCTGACGTGCCAGCTCCTGATGCCCAGCCTGCTTCTGGAAATCCTGTGTCCAGCAACCTGCCTTCCTGCGGTCTCCTGCAAAAAGATAGGCCTATCAGCAGGAGACCCAGCCAGTCACTTGATTCCGGCAGTGGGATGTCCAACCAGTTACCGGACCCAGGCGGTGGAACATTTGGGCCATTACGGACTGTTTTGCGCGTCCTGAGGCCGCTCCTTGTGGGGGGGGGGGGGTACTGTCAGGAATGGACTCACCACAGGCACCGTCACATGGGACAGCACTGACCAATCAGAAACTGTCTACCTGCCCTGTCTGTTAAACCCAAATTAGGGAATGTAATTGGTATTTTCTGAAGAATCTACCTGCTTTCTCTTAAATGCTTATTTTTTGTGAATTTATTATAAGATTCTTAGTATGTGACCTTTTATGACTGCCTATATCTCCTCCCACTTTTATATTTGTGTTCAGTCCAGAAATGTCTCACTCAGGGGCTGCTGTAAAATAATTACACTTTTATAGATATTTATATTAAAGATGTCAAAAAGATTAGAGTCAGTTAATAAAGATGAAGAAAACCATGGGAATTCTGAGCACAGAGGCACTATTGATGATCAATGAGAAAAAAAGCATCCAAGAAGTGCTAAGACATTGATGTGAGATCATACAAAGTACTGAGAGGACAATAACATTTGTTGAGCTCACGGACTCAGGTTAGGCTGCTCACAACAGACAAAGCTACCCTCCATTGGGTACTCCAGCAGGTTAGCAGAAAAAAAAAATGGAATGGAGAAGCCAGACCAAAGGATAAAAGAGTCCAAATGAATGTATTAGTTTATATTAAAAAAAAAAAGCCAACTCATTTCGGGGGTCAGAAAAACCTGCCCCTTCATTAGGACTACAACAAAACGCAACATAATGTATATGCCAATGTGACTGATTATAATTATATACAATCATGTATATCATGGAAATGTAAATTTGCTATTTTTTTTTATGATTGTTAGACTTATCAGTCACATTTATATTTACATTACATTGGGAAGGATTTACTAAAAAAAAATTGATTGTACATCTTGCAAGTGCAGTTGCACAAATTTTCCATAGAACTTAGTAAATGTGGTAAGGTTTCACTTTATAAAGAACACCCAATCATGTACAGAAAAAAAACCCTATTTTCCCTTTCACATGATTGGATGATAGAAATCATCAGAGGTTCCTCTCATTTACTAAGCTCTGGGGAAAATGGGACTGCAAAATGCAGTCTATTTGTCTTTAGTAAATCAACCCCATTGTGTTTTGTTGTAGCTCTGAGGAAGGGGTAGTTTTTTAAACCCCCAAAACGCAGGATTTTTTTTTTTTTTTTGGAATAACTAATAAATAATTTTGGACTCTTTTACCCTTTGGTCTGGCAATTCTTTCATTAGTGCACACTATTGATAATCACACCTAGATGACACGGATGTCTTGTCTGCTTCATAATATATTAAAAAAGCTATATAGCTACAGCTTTGTCTCTCTTTCTGTGTATATATATATATATATATATATATATATATATATATATATACACACACACACACACACATACATATATATACACATACACATATATATATATATTACACACACATATATATATATATACATACATACATACACACACGTGCTGGAGAAGGCTTTTGTGTGCAGTGGACAGCCCATAGACCCAATACATCAAGAGATCAAACCAACTAAGTCACTAGAAGCCCTTATGATGAAGTTGTGACTAGCATTT
The DNA here is from genome assembly GCF_062004578.1 of Staurois parvus. Taxonomy (NCBI): domain Eukaryota; kingdom Metazoa; phylum Chordata; class Amphibia; order Anura; family Ranidae; genus Staurois; species Staurois parvus. The sequence goes on from NW_028318512.1 coordinate 2,602,647, forward strand.
TGGTCACACTATCAGAAGAGAGAGATCAATGAAGAAGGAAATAATGTTTGGAAAGATCAAAGGAACCAGGCAAGGTGGGAGACCGACTACTAGGTGGTTGGACAGATCGACTACAGCTGTAAGGATGACACTGGAGGATCTCACAAGACTAGCACAAAGCAGACTTCTATTTACAGCTCTTATTCATCAAGTCGCTGGGACTCATACTTGGGTTGATGGCACTTAATAATAATAATAAATATATATACAGTATATATATATATATATATATATATATTTTATATATAGATGGTTGTATAGAGATGGATGTATAAAACTGTAATTTTACAGTGGTTGTTGGAGGAATGGACATTCCATGTTACCATGTAGAGAGACGTCAACAAGAAAAGCTTTTTCTCCATAAAATTCCCTATTATCTGTAATTTTATTCCCAGCACTGTATAGTAACCTTTACCTACCTATCTACCTTTTTTTTTTTTCAAATGAATGACACTAAACATTATTTTGTTTTATGTATTTCTTCCCAATTAGCAATCAGAGTTGTGTTGACACCTGTCACGGACTATACTGTAAATGGCAATTATTTTTTTCACATATTTCACAGAATCAGAAGGGCTTACCATTTTTGGCTTTGCAGGATCTGTTGTCCAACTGCATTAAATACCCTTCGACACAACTGCATGTATAAGAGCCTTGTGTGTTTCTACAGGTCTGACTGCAAGCGCCATACATTGAACATTCATCGACATCTGGAAGAGAGCACAGCAGAACAGAGATCATAATCCAAAAACAGGTCCTGCTTAAGCAAGAATATAAGACAGTATCTTCTAAATATGCCATCATAACCATTGTGTGCAGTCCTTGATATGTAAACAGACAGATCTGAGAAGGACAAACAAGTAGATGTATGTGAGAAAGATGAATTCATATAGGGAGTTAGCTATGCAATCAGATTAGTGATAGATAGCTCCAGTGATGGATGGTGTTGGCGCTTCCCTGGGTGGATGACTTCACTTCACCTTTCCCCTCTCCTTTCCTAACACCACCATCACCATAATTGCCTCCTTTGTCCAGAACATTTTCATATGGTTTAGTTTGCATGCACTCCCATACCTTTCCCAGAAGCTCAATTTGAATGAGTATGGGTAAGTATACCTACCTTAGAGGGTAAACTATCAGAAGGCACTGTCATAGTGACAATTAGCAGAGGGCGAATCTGCCATTGTTCAATTCACCAACAATATGGTGAGTCCAGTTTGAAATTATGTTAACCTGAACTGAGCAGTGAATCCCACTGAAGTCTAGGGATGGGGGGGGGAGGACAAATACTGTTAATAAATTCTGCCCATTTTTAGAGCTAATAGACAAAATTCTGTCACCAAAAAAGACATGGGAAGCTGAGCACTGCAATGAGCAACACACAGCAATGCATACACCAATAATTTGACCTCCGGAAGACTTACCCCCCTTCATGATCAGGCCATGTTAAACCCATATTAGGGAACATAATTGGTATTTTCTGAAGAATCTACCTGCTTTCTCTTAAATGCTTATTTTTTGTGAATTTATTATAAGATGCAGAATTTTTTCAATACGGCGGTGCGTTACTTTAACTGACAATTGCGTGGTCATGCAACATTGTACATACATGAGATTTATGTCATTTTTTTTCCAACAAATAGAGCTTTCTTTCAGTGCTTTTTGATTGCCTCAGCATTTTTTATTGTTTGCGCTATAAACAAAAAAAGACTGACTAGTTTGGAAAAAAACACGATATGTTTGACTTTTTGCTATAAAACATATCCAATAAAAAAAATAAATTTCTTCATAAATTTAGGTCAAAATGTATTATGCTACGTTTTTGCTAAAAAATCCCAATAAGTGTATATTAATTGGTTTATGTGAAAGTTATAGTGTCTACAAATGGCGGTATATATACTGGAATTTTTATTTATATACTAGTATATATTTTTTTATACTAGTAATGGCGGCAATCAGCGACTTATAGCAGGACTTCAGGACTGTGCAAGCATTCTGACACTGGGTGGGAACTGACTAACTACCATGGACATCTCCAGTGACACTAACACAGTGATCAGTGCTAATAAAAAGCACTGACCCTGTACTAATGGCACTGGGCAGAAAGGGGTTAACATCTGGGGTGATCAAAGGGTGTGCGGTTTCTGTTTTACTGTGTGCAGTTTCACTAGGGAGCAGGGGCGGATTGACAACTCATGGGGCCCCCGGGCAATAGAAGATCATGGGGCCCGTGTCCTTGCCCAAACTCAAAAAAGCCTATGAAAAAGGTACCAGGGGCATCTCATGGGGCCCCCTACTGACCCAGGGCCCTCGGGCAGTGCCCGAGTTTCCAAATGGTCAGTCCGCCCCTGCTAGGGAGTGGTGTGCAGAGAGATAGAAAGCAGTAAGTCCATGCTGACAAGAGAGAGATCTGTGTTGTTTACACACAGATCTCTCCCTTCTCAGCTTCACCGACGATCACCGAGTCCCGGGCCCAAAATCGTCATCTGGGACCCAGTGAATGACATCCTCAGGAACCAATTGTAGCGTGGGTAAAACGGCATGGGAGCCTACACACTCCCTACCCAAAAATTCAAAGTCACGTATATTCATGTGATTTTGCATAGTATGGCCGTCCTGTGGCAGTACATTTGCTATGGGGTGGTCATCAAGTGGTTAAAAAAAAAAATCTGAGAGGTTCTTTTCATCTTCAAGGGTAACACTTTAGGAATGCATATGACCTTTCTAATCATATGGGCATTAATATGGAGTTGGCTTCCCCTTTGTGGCTAAAACAAACAATCTCTACTCTCCTGGGAAAGCTTTCCAGAAGATTTTGGAGTGTGTCTGTGGGAATCTTTTCCTATTTAGCCTAAATATCATTTGTGAGGTCAGGTGTGGATGGTAGATGAGAATACCTGGCTCACAATCAGAATTCCAATTTATTCTAAATGGTATTAGTAGACTTGAGGTCAAGGCTCTGTGCAGGCCACTTGAGTTCCTCTACTCAAGTGGTCTCCAGACTGTTGCCGGGGGCCGGATGTGGCCCTTTATCCGACCCTTGGGGCACTATTCATCCCACTGATATCGGACAGTATTCTGCCCACTGATACCAACAATGAACCAACAATGGAGCACTATTCCTTCCCTTAATACCAAAAATGGGGCCCTGTTTATGCCCACTGATGCCAAAAACATTTCTGCTTCCAATGACCACGGCCCCCTTAAAGTCTGTAGAACAATAAACTGCCCTTTGTTTAGAAAGTGTGGAGCCCCTGCTCTACTCAAAACATATCTAACTATGCCTTTATGGGCCTGGCTTTGTGAAGTCTTTGAGGGCTTTGAGGTCTTCCAGAAACAATTTCCACAAGGCTAGGAGTGCACAATTGTGTCAAAATGTCTTTGTATCCTGTAGCATCAACAGTGCCCTTCACTGGAAACAGCTGAAATTAATAATTTCGAGGGTATCCTCCTGCTTTTGCCATAAATTATCATAGTGACAATGAGGTGTCCAAAGACAAAACGCTATATTGTGTTTTTTCATTACTATTACTAGCTTACCGTAACATAAAATAATGGGTAACATGGGGGACAGATGTTTAAAAAGTAGTGAAACTAATAAATTATTTACAATACAGACAAGATGACCCAACTCTGAAAGATATCAGTATATAACTATTAGGGATAAATAGATCCCTTTCATGGCTATTTATCTGATCAATATGAGAAAGCAGCAGATGGAGAAGATGGCCTAACACACAAAACAGCATCATTTGCCGTGCGAGTGCCGATCTGCTGCCTTCTGCCAGTTTTCTAGCTATTTATAAAAGCTGTAAAATCAATGGAGGCATTTTATAGGCACCAATGCCTAGGTGTTAAATTTCAGAGAAGACAGTGGTGTATTTTTTCTCGCTAGCTGTTTTTTTTTTGTAATTTTTTTTTTTGGATGGCTATTGCAGTCATTGTAAATAGCAGCAGATGCATGAAAGCGATGGAAATCATCAAGCTGATTTTTACTAAATTGCAGACGGGCGATGCCAAGGCTGTGACAGGAGAAGCTCAGGCACCCTTGTGATGCATCGTGATTCATGAAAGTGCCAAGTGGTGATTGTATCCCAGACACAGATGAATGAGCGAGGTGGTAATCTTGCCCACAGCCGATTCTCCTACCTATGCAGCTTTTCCTGTCTGTTCCCAGCTCGTAGCCATCTCGGCAGTAGCACTGCGTGCTGTTTCTGCTCAGTGCACATCTGTATTGGCAGTTCTGCTTCTGACACGTTGATTGCAGCTCTACAAACAACAGAGACAAACAGAAAATAAATAATTGCTTTTTATCGAGATAATAAACCAGAATGCTCCAATGCAAAACTGTATGGCATACCTTACAGGTGAACTCTAGGCAAACAGGTAAGTAAAGGGTTAAAACACATTTCAGAAAGGCTTCTCATGCCCAAGGGTTTGCATTTCTGTCCATCCACTTCTGAGATTTACACAGTCCTGGTGACCTGATATTTTCTAAGTTTAAAAGAGGAGGTCTAGACAAACCTAATATTACCTATCTTTGTCCTTTGGACCTTGTTCACACCTCACAATTTCAAATCACATGCAGAATCACTGCAATTCTGCCTAGGATCCCAAATCATGTGGCAACCGCAGCATTTGGGCGCCATTATCCTTCAATGGCACCCTAAAAGCAATTTGATTCTGCCGCGATTGCCGTGCGACAGGATCGTGCAGCAATCGCAGCAAACCGTGTCTTTACTAATCGCATAAAGGTTGTCGTCTGAAAGGGAGCAGGAGCTTCTTTTCAGGCGACACATGCACATATGGCATCCGAATCAAGTGAATGGCCTGCCCTATGTGACACGCAGAATTGCTTGAAAACTGTATGTCAAAATCGAGTAGTGGTAACAAGTGATAAAAGTAATGTAAACAGAGCTTTAAACTGATCCTTTGCTCCTATCCTAAATCTGCTATCCCTATGTCTGTTTGCAGGTGTCTCCTTTACTTAGCTGGGTGCTAAGGAGGCACCTTTGTGTGCGCAGTCCTGGTCAGTGCTATGTGCATCCATAAATATGCACAGCACCCAGTAAGCCATGCCCAATTACAGGTGGTCCCACCCAGATGTCATTTCCCTTAATTATTTGGCTACTGCCGACTTAGGTCTGAGATCACTTGAGCTTTTTTTGACCTACTGCACATGCTCAGTAACTCAAATAAGGGTGATTCTGGACCCAGCCAGGGGTGGACTGAGCGAGTCCTACTGGTGTCCCCTGGTTGTCAGGACTGGAAATTTTGGGTCAGTGTCTGAAACCCTTGAGTGAGAGGGCAAAGTGCACAGCCAGGAGGGTGGATTGGGAGTTGGTCTCTGCCCGCTACACACAACTGTAGCTGTTGACTTTTACAATACAGCCACTTACCCAGGGGCGGACTGACCATTTGGAAACTCGGCACTGCCCGAGGGCCCGGGGTCAGTAGGGGACCCCATGAGATGCCCCTGGTACCTTTTTCATAGGTTTTTTAAGTTTGGGCAAGGACACAGGGGCCCCATGATCCCCTATTGCCCGGGGGCCCCATGAGTTGCCCCTGGACACAGCATCATCTGGCAGAAAACCTAGATGTGGGACAGTCCCAGATTGTTTTAAGTTGACATCTACACAATCAATTATGTGCTAGAGACTAGAGGTGTAAATGATAATGCGCAGCCAATACCTGAACAATGGAGCACCTTTGAGTGGCTAGTGCAAACATTGTTGACCTAGAACCTGGCGGTGGTTAGGGAAAGAGGTGAGAGAGACCTCCCGGTGGTGAAAGAGGCCTCACCTCAACCGAATTTGCACTAGGTGACTGAGCCCCACATGTCTCAAGTGCTGGACTTCCAGAGCCCTAATCTGAACCATGATTGTACTGCATGCCCCTAATTTTTGTGGTTACTATCCACTCAAGACTGTGATCCTGAGCAAATACCCTTTTTTTGAGTTATCGTGCATGCTCAGTACCTCACAAAAAGTCAATGTTGTGATTCTGGGATGCAGCCCGGGACACAGTATTATCGGGGCAGAGCACTTAGATGTGGGACTGTCCCAGATTTTTTACGTTGACACCTATACATTCAACCAAGCATGTGCTCTTTTTTTTTTTTTTGTCTTCATGTGTGAACAGCCTCTATTCCTTTAGTAACTCAACCCCTTGGTATATTTTTGTGAGTTCAGCATCTGATCATAGATTAAATTGTCATTAATTAACAGACTGAAATTGAGGTCACACACATATTAAGTCAAGTTGTAAAAATGTTTATCAGACGTTTTCTAACTTTTTTTGTATTATCTCTATGCAGTCAGTTTGTGGTCAGCATTATATTACTGTTTTGTGTTATCTTCAATAAATGTTTTAATAAATGAAATAAAAGTTGGGAAGGATAAATCTCAGGCAGAACGCTGGATAAATGGTTAGTGTTATTGCTTGCAAGGGCTCTGTCTGTATTGGTTTGTATGTACTTTTCCTATTAATACGTGCTTCTAACCAAAATCATAATGGTGGACAAACTGGCCCTAATGTATTTTTTCATGGTAGGAGAGGACTGGGAACCTTTGGTCTGAGAGCATACACAAGCAACTAACCTTTTAGGAGCAAATAAAAGTTCTGCGGGGAATAAGTGTCATTGTGCCACTTTAATTGGTGGTCATGGTGGAAAGTTAGTGTTTCTAAAGAACTTGATTTATACACTTTTTTACAGCATCACTTTACTTTGCAGCTCTCAGCAACCACATGTCACATCAAAGGTGAAAAGCAAGTTATTTTAAGTTTGAAGGAGGTAGCTATATAACGTCCATCATGTGTTACTGACTTCGGGTCAGTGTCTAAAAGGAGAAGTATCTCCACTCATGGCCACCAGCCCAACATACTGTATCTCATTAATGTGAATTTGATGGTAAATGTACCCTTGCCCACTCTTTCCCCAAATCATGTGTATGGTTGTTGTCGATTTTAGATATAGATATTAGATGTAGATTTTAGACTACAGTATAAGATCCTTTAGGGTAAGGGACTGCAATGAACCATATAATATCTATAGTGTGTGGCACCAAAAGTAGATATAAGCTCTATCTGGCTTACATTTAGTTTGTTAAACTACTGTGTAGAGAGCATTGTATGCATATCATTGGACTGGTCTCTCTTCCTGACAACGGTGACAATGGTGGGCCATGCCTGTGCAATGTATGTCAATACGGCTGTTTGCAGTCCTCACCAGGGGCAAATTGACAGGGTGACAATACAGCAGGCAATTTTGGACAAATGTTTCTAAAGATTCTCAGTTATCTAGGTCAAGTAATGTCTAGTAGTAGTCACCTTCAACTGGACTTGCTTTGTAATGTTGATGTTTTGTAGTTTCTCAAAGCCACGTCTAAAGTTCCAATGAGTGTCCTGACACCAAGGATGGGACTGTGGAACTAAAACAGGGTAGTTCCACAATTTTTACACCTTTCGTCCTGTTCGTGGACAATAATATTTGATTTTTCATGGTGTTTGGACTGAGGTGTCAATAATTTGTGTGCCTATAATTTTCCTGAAACAGTCAATGTAAACATCTCCCAAACGGTGCACATTTAAGAGATATTCACTGTACCTACAGGTTAGCCTTATTATAAGCTTAGCTGTAGGTACAAGTGAAAAAAGTTGAATTTACTACCACTTTTAGAAATGTTTAAAGTTATATTAAAAGCAATTTAAAAAAATAACAAATATGTCTTAGTTACCTGCTTTGTGCAGTGATTTTGCACAGAGCAGCACCGATCCTCCTCTTCCTGGGCCCGCACCGCGCTCCTGATTTCTTCCTCCTGCCAAGTGCCCCTAGAGTAAGCAGCTTGCTGTTGGGCACCCAAACAGGCTCACTCCTGAGGCACTGCTCTGCATATCCACACACACAGAGCTGCATCTCAGCTCAGCCCCCTCTCTCCTCATTGGCTCACTGGCTGTGATTGGCAGCAGCAGGAGCCAATGGCTCCTGCTGCTGTCTCAGTCAATGAAGAGGGAGAGTCCCTGAGGAACTCAGGCTCTTTGCATATTGCTGGATCAGGATGGGGCTCAGGTAAGTATTAGGGAGGTTGGGGGACTGCGGCACACAGAAGGTTTTTTACCTTCATGCATAGAATGCACAAAGGTAAAAAACCTTGAGTCTTTACAACCACTTTAATGCTTCAAATGCAACTTTATGCATTGGCATATCTCCATAGATGAAGTCTGTTTGGACAATATGGTAACTTTCTTACTTAGCACCAACCACAGGTAGCTTAACTCTTCAATAAGACACGGCAGTTGAATCCAGCACAATCTTATTAAATGTAAGAATATAATCACTTTCTGAAGTCCTATTTCTGCAAAGAACTAACACTGGTGGAAAGAACATAGAAAAAAGGGATGGTCTACCTACTAGACTAACTAGAACTAAACAGGATGGGAGGACATAAGTAAACAAGTTATAGTGGCCCTAAACAATCATTAGATATTAGCATAAATCTGAATGATAGCAACCTGATACTGTTCAATACAACAGAAATAATACATATAGGTGGAACAGAACAAGGTGGCTTGGGTAAGCTATGAAACATCTTCAACATTATAGAACAAGCCTGATTAAATGTAATTAACGTCCAAAAGATATACACTATATTGCCAAAAGTATTGGGACACCCCTGCAAATCATTGGTGTTCCAATTACCTCCATGGCCACAGGTATATAAAATCAAGCACTTAGGCATGCAGACTGCTTCTACAAATATTGTGAAAGAATGGGTCGCTCTCAGGAGCTCAGCTAATTCACATTTTTTTCTGTGAATGGGTAGCAGTACCATGTACCACATACTCATTCAGATAGGGGAGGGCTAGGATCTGGGGGCCCCCTTGTTAAAGGGGGCATCCAGATTCCAATAAGCCCCCTGCCTGCAGACCTCCACAACCACCGGCCAGGGTTGTGGGGAAGAGGCCCTTGTTCCCATCAACATGGGGACAAGGTGCTTTGGAGGGGAGCCCCCGTGCCGCAAAGCACCCCTCATGTTGAGGGCATGTGGTCTGGTATGATTCTCAGAGGGGGGTGTTTGCTTGTCCCCCCCCTTTCCTGATCTGCTGGGCTGCATGCTCGGACAAGGGTCTGGTATGAAATTTAAAAAAAAATTTGGCGTGGGGTTCCTCTCAAAATCCATACTAGAGCCGAAGGGCTTGGTATAGATGGGAGGGGGGACTCCATACCATTCTTTAAAATGTTTTAATTGTGGGGCAATGCTGGCAATTTTTTTGACACTCAGCTGTCAGCAGGGAACCCCGCTGACAGCTGAAACATAAAAGAATGTTTCACTACTAAAATACCGGATGACTTAATAATATAACTAATTTGGTATTTTAGTAGCTGAGCGGTATCTTACCACAAACTCAGATGTCAAACTTCCAGTAGGTTCGAATGTTTCACCGTAAACCGAACAGGAGGGTGTTCGGCCCATCACTATTCACAAAAGCACTTCTGGAAAAATGGTCAAACATTGCCATAGACACACTCCTAAACCTTGTGGACAGCCTTCCCAGAAGAGTTAAAGCTGTTATAGCTGCAAAGGGTGGGCCAACTCGATATTGAACCCTACGGACTAAGACTGGGATGCCATTAAAGTTCATGTGCATGTAAAGGCAGGCATCCCAATAATTTTGGCAATATAGTGTATTTGGTGAATAATTGTCACCCTATAACAGGATATTTCTCAGAAAGACATTCATGTAATAGTAGAATCATTGGTGTTTAGATGTATGGACAATAGGAGTGTTAAGTATTTACTTTTACAGGGATACTTTTCTGGTCAATTTTAGGGTCTCAGAGTCATTTTCTTTATTTAATCATGAATACAGAGCTCCCTAAATATGTCTTTATATGTGCCTGGAGTTCAGCTTCAAACATCCACTAAATTGAATTCACATTAAAACTCCAATCTTTTCCAGGACCTCATCCATTACAGCCACATCTTTAAAATGAATGAACTTTTCATTTACAAATAAAAAAAAAAAAATACCGAATGGGATGGAAATATCCTTTAAGTAACAAATCAATATAAATAAAGTTTTCTCAATAATCCTTGGAAAATGACTGTAAATTGAGAAGGCTCCAGATACAAATTATTTTGCCTGGGGTGGGAAACACAAGGTCTTCAAAAGGTGAAATCACATCACCAGTTGTAGATATTCCTCGGAGGTAATAAAAAAAAAAATACACTCAGTCAAAATAAATTACCTCAAAATAAATTAAAATAAGGAATTTGGGCTTTGTTTGACAATGCAACAGAGGTGCCTTAATTAGACCTGGCAGTTTTTGATCCTGATGGGATTTACCAATCTTACGGGAAGATTCCAAGATTTCAGCTTGTGTGATTGCATCAACCACTAAACGGCGGATATTCCCCACATTGCGTTCCTCTGTGACGGGAACAGTTGGGCAGCATGATGTTTGTGATGTACGGGGGTAGAGTAAAAGTAATTGATCGTATCCAGGAGGAAAACACCAACCTGCCTTACAACAGCTGTAGCTCTGAAATCCCATCTAGACTTTCTTTGTATCTCGAATGAAAATGAGCGATTCACATTGGCAAGTTTCCTGTCTGCTGTGATGATTTTTGAAGGAACGTAATCAAAAATGTTGCAATGCACAACAAACCTGTGTTTAAGTCACTTGTGAACTTTGCATTCCAAATTAATGCAGAACAAAGGGAAGGGATACACCAATGAGCCCATATCCATCAAATATTGTCCCCTTATCTCTACCAGCCCATTTAACCCACACCTAAAGGTGAACTCCAGCCTCTTAGTTTTGCACAGTTGAACAGGACCATCTCCTGTATTGAAATTGCTTACTCTGATTTCTCTGCACACTGTGAATTTTTCACATTAGAAGTCAGACAGAGCCCCTCTCATTGCCTGGCTGAAGGACATCCAACATCATCTAGTCTTGGGCTAGGCAAATGTTGGCCCTCCAACTATGGCGAAACATTAAACCCCATCATGTCTCTGCCTTTGAAAGTCATGCTTGTGGCTGTCAGAGTCTATCAGTCCCTCATAGGTCTTGTAGGTGCTCAACAGCTGGAAGTCCAAATATACTTTATCTGAGTAACTGATCTAGCCCTTTCCCCTCTAGTCTTACTGTCCCTTTCATTCAGTGGATTTCAGTTCTTTCAATCAAAGAGTCTCAGCTTCACATGTGGGCATTATGAAAGACAGTCTTCATACAAATGCCCCATCATTAGTGTCAGTGTGTGAGGAATAGTGCCCCATCATTGGTATCAGTGGGAGGAATCGTGCCCCATCATTGGTGTCAGGGGGAGGAATAGTGCCCAATCATTGGTATTAGTGGGAGGAAGTACCCCATCATTAGTGTCAGTAGGAGTTATAGTGCCCCATCATAGGTGTCAGTGGGAGGAATCATGCCCTATCATTGCTGTCAGGGGGAGAAATAGTGCCCCATCATTGGTATCAGTGGGAGGAAGTGCCCCATCATTAGTGTCAGTAGGAGGAATAGTGCCCCATCATTGGTGTCAGTGGGAGGAAGTGCCCCATCATTGGTATCAGTGGGAGGAATAGTGCCCCATCATTGGTGTCAGTGGGAGGCCCGGAGACATAGTGCCCCATCATTGGTGTCATTGGGAGGAAAAGTGCCACCTCATTGGTGTCAGTGACTTCTCTGCAAATGAAAAAAAAAAGTAGAGAGCACAAATCAAGCTGAACTGAATTTATTCTGTTATTAACTGTGAAAAATTTCCAAATAAAACAAAACCATTTCAGATCTCCTGGACGCCATTGGAATAAAAGAAAAAAAAAATACAAAGTGTTCATACACTTTCCATTTTACTTATAAACAGGGCATCATATCGTATAAAGGACTTAATTATGATAAGAATAATGTTATCAAGTATATATATTCTCGTAACACTTATACATTAGAATCTCATTGTATGAATGATTTAGAAGTGAGGGGGAAAATTATGATAGGATTCTTGCCCAGATGTGCTTTGAGGGTCAAAATTGATATCTTAATGAGTCACGCATCCTTAGCAGATATCCCATGATTAAAGCGGAAGCACATAAAAGATTAGGATCACAAGTGATATTATCCACACCAGTGACCTTATCAATCCTTTTATGAGGGTACTATATTTAGAAATAAACCATAGTTAATAATATAACGCCACAGTTAAGGTTGATTTGAGTAAATCCACTTTTATTTCCAAAGACCTAAAATAGAAATTCCTGTTCTCAGAGCACCCTCTGGTGGACAGGTATAATCACTACCTAAATAAACAGTTGTGCAATCAATAAAAATGCCTTCCTCAGATTACAGAATGTTGAAAAGGGGAAGCTCATAGAGAAGAAATATATTGTAATATTTATTACTGGTAAAGCAATATACTATTTATATAAATGTGATTTCACGGTATATCAGACTTATAGATGATTGTACTGACTTGAGATGAAAAAAAAAAAAAAAAAGTAATTCACGTATCGATACATAAACCATACTTTCATTGATAATTCTTTTGTGCTACAAATGTCTACATATATTTAAAAAACTTGGAAAATCAATCAAGTTTGTATATATATATATATATATATATATATATATATATTTAAGTTGTCTATTTTATGCTAATTGGCAAGCTGGAAAGCTGAAAGCACAGGTTGGAGGAGCTGTCTTATATTGATTAAATAAATAGTTGGTTTTGCTGTCTTGATTATTCATTTAGACTGACAACGGGACGCTTCGTATTTAATGAATGAATACAAAGCTTCTTCTGATTGGCTGGGGTGGACAGGTTGTTGAGTGATGTCACAATCTCCACCTAAGCCAACTAGAGGAAGCTTTATATTCATGAGTTCAAGAATACCTACTTGAATAGAATATTTTTAAACCAGAGTTTATTGTCACTTTAACTAAAGTGGCATGGAGTGTAAAATTTAGTGGGGGCAGTCACTGATCAGAGATCAACTTTATTATTGAGTAAATTTAACAAATAAAAAATTAAAATATATACTGCTATGTTGGTGATTCTGTTCCTGCAGGCCAGGGCTGGGCAAGGATAGAAGGCAACTGATGTGTCCACAGTTCCAATTAAAGCATCATATTCCGGTGAAGAAACTGAAGATCAATAAGAAAGCAAAACAAAATCCTTTTTAAGTAACACAGCCCAATAATTTAATTCAATGCGCAGAGTTTCGCATAACCCCAATTGTGACAGGTTCCTTTCAATAAATAAAAAAGATAAAAATCATTTCCTAGACACACTTACCAATTAGTTTGAAAACCTAAAAAGTTCCAGTGACGGCGGCATTTATATTCATAAATTCATTACAGTTAAAGTGTTATTTGAATTCAGAAAGCACAAAGGGAAAAAAGAGAATCTCCGTTTACGCTATTGAAATAAACGCGCAGCTTCTCGTTGCACTTTCTTTCAGTCATTGTGTGCTGGGATAAAAGACGCTGGTAATTTTATGAAAGCAGCCGGTGATTCCGTGAACCCGCCGTCCAGCACTAAATAGCTCTGTCCTAACGCCTAATTAGCATTTTAGTTACTTTGTTTCTGTAGGAAAGAGAATGGAAGTAGACATTTCTTTTCACACGGACCAAGGTTTCTCCTTTTTTATTGCTATGAGTTTTTTGTGGTCTATGGGTAACATTCATCTGGGTAAAATTACGTTTGCTTTTCTCAATTACAACTGCAATTCTGTATTTAAATGAACGATGTTGCTGACTTACATAATATCAGGTCATATGCATTATGTATGTATCAGTGTGAATGCCGGATGTACTTGTAATGATGTACATGGGCCTTTGTGTGAGTCAGAACTAATTTTCCCCCTATACAAGTCAATGGAAAGAAGCTTAATGCAGCCAAGATGAAGGTCAACTGCAAGCCAGAATGTCCTAGGAAGGAACTCAAAAGCTTTTCAAACTGATTTCAAATGCACATTTACCCATCTGTCTTATAGTAGTTATAAAAATCTAAAGGTTTTTTTATCTTAACCTTTTAATTTCCATAGACATACCTGTACTTTGCTGGAGTTTGAGCAGTTATATCAGGAGGATGCCTGCAGCTGCAGGAATCATCCGGGTACCGCTTTTTAGAGACGATGGTTGGCTGTCTTGTAATAGTAATTGAAGTGGCTAATTAGCAGCTGGATTGCTATTACATGTAGTGGAAGGGGACACCCTCCCCTCCATCTGCTTTCCACGGCTTTACCAGGATCTCCCGTCCCACCGGGAATCCCAAGTGTCCAGCTGGTGCTTCTACCGGTTGATCATAGAGCCAAACAAAGACCAGATTGGCTTTGTTTGGCTCTATAGTATAGTAACCAAAAAGTGATAACCTTACTTCTGGTTTACATCGTTGTGAAAGGTGCCATTTTTAAAAAATAAAAAGCATTTGATCACACAAATCTTGGTGTGATCAGAGACTTTTAAGGGCAGAGGAGGGATTTGGGTTCTTATATTCCCCAGATCTCCCCTCAAAGAGTACCTGTCAAATGCCTAGTGCTGTCACACGGGATGTTTATATGCCTTGTGACAGCAGAAAAAGTGATAAAAAAATTTAAGGCAACAGTGTAAAAAAAAAAAAAGTAAAGTGCCCCTGTCCACCCATGCTCCTGTCCAGCACAAAGGTGAACGCATGGGTCAGTCCTGCACGCATGCGTCAGTCCTGCATGCACGCAAACAGCAATCGTCTCACACATGTGAAGTACCACCGTGAACATCAGATCATGGGCAGTAATTCTAGCACCAGACCTCCTCTGCAAATTTAAAGTGGTAACCTGTAAAGGCTTTTGAAGCATCGCCTATGGATAGTAAAATTTACGTTCTTTCTTTGCTTTATACGGGTGTGTGCAATTTTAAAGCATGACATGTTTGGTATCTATTTACTCAGCATAACATCATCTTTTATATTTTACAAATATATGGGATATATATATATATTGTATTTTGGCATTAAAACAGAGTTCCACCCAAAAGTGGAAACTCTGCTTATCTGCCTCCTCATCCCCCCTCCACTGCCACATTTGGCACCTTTTGGTGGAGAGTGGGTGCCTGGTTTTGACAGGTACCCAGTCCCACTAACAACTCAGCTCACCATGGCGAACTGAGCCAGAAGTTCACCAACATCCCCCCCAAACAGCCCTCTGATAAACTCAACAGGTCCCAGAGGACTGCGGCTCATTCACAAAGTGCAGCACGCTTTGCTCATGCACAAAAGGAAGCCAGCCGTGAAGCCGCAAGGCTTGACTGCTGGTTTCCCTTAGTCAAGATGGGGGAAGCAGCACCTGACAGCCAATTGAGGAATAGGCTCAGGGTGAGAACACCGCTGGATGCCTGGACAGATAAGTGCCCTACTATTAACTTTTTATTTGTGTGTGTGTGTGGGGGGGGGGGGGTTCATGGCCAGAACTCCACTTTTCATGGCCAGAACTCCACTTTAAACTTCAAAATAATGTATTGTAAAAAGATGCTTTGAAAAGTTGCTGTGTATATACGGTGTGACATAAAAACATCAAAAACCCCACCAATTTATTCTCTAGGGCCTCTGCTTTAAAAATATATAATGTTTGGGGGTTACAAGATATTTTCTAGCAAAAAATACTGATTGTTAAGTGTAAACAAAAAGTGCCAGATAAGGCTTGGTCTTAGAAATATCCTCATAGGCTCCTGCTGCTGTCAAACTCCTGTGAGGAGGGAGCAGGGTCATAGTTTACACACAGCCCGGCTCAGGAGCATGCATGCACATGTGCCTCCTTAGCACCTGGGTTGCCAAGGAGGCACTCAGGGCAGGGACAGCTGATAGAGTCAGTGGGGAACTTCCAGAAGAAGAGGTAATCAACATCATTACACAGAGCAGGGAAGTATAGCTTTTTATTATGAAAAGAAAATTGCATTTGGTATCACTTTAACCCTTTCACTGCCAGAGACTTTTTACTTTTTGTAAGCTAAAATGCCAATGTTTTTACTTTTTTCGTTAGCTATTTTTTTTATCACAAAAATGCATTTGAAATCCCATTAGGTATTTTCTGACCCATAGAATACAACGATGGCAGCTGCAATTTTTTTATCACACACAATATTAGTGCAACTGTTTTGAAATCTACAGATCTATCTGTTTAGTAAAATATACATTTAGGCTATGTTCACACTAGCGTTGTGTGCAGGCGGCAGAGAGGCATTTGGGAAGCGTTTTTACCGCTTCCCAAACGCCTCTGCCAATTCTGCACATTACAGCACATGGTGCTGTTCTAACGGGAGCGTTTGTGTCGCGGCAAAACGGACGCCTCTGGTCGAGTCAGGAGGCGTTGAAGCCTCCTATTCTCGTCTATGGTGCTGCTCTGCAAACGGCGGCGTTTGCGGTGCAGTTGCGACACGGTTGCGGGGCGTTTGCGGAGCGGTAATACCACTCAAACTGCATTATAGGCGTTTGTGGGGAGTTATTAACGCTTGGCAAATGCCTAGTAACCGCATACGGCATTTGCAGAGCGTTTGCCGAGCGTTAAAAACGCCCCACAAATGCCGGACCAACGCTTGCCAAACGCTATAGGGGCGTTTGGCAAGTGTTGGTAAAACAGCCAAGTGTGAACGGCCCCTTAAAACTAATTTTAGTACACACAAACACAACAAAATCTCCATCTACCTGTAAAATATAAATGATGAGACTGAGTTGAGTGAATGGATACCAAACAGGGGTGGACTGACAACTCATGGGGCCCCCCGGGCAATAGGGGATCATGGGGCCCCTGTGTCCTTGCCCACACTCAAAAAAGCCTATAAAAAAGGTACCAGGAGCATTTCATGGGGCCCCTTACTGACTCTGGGCCCTCGGGCAGTGCCCGAGTGCTCGAATGGTCAGTCTGCTCCTGATACCAAAAGAGGTCAAGACTTAGGGGTCTATTTAAAAAAAAACAAATTTCATGAATGTGACATGCATTTGCTCAGCCACAATGAATTATGACCATATTTAGCTTAGTACAGTGATTTCCTATGATCGTTAGAGCCATTTAGTAGCTATAATGTGGTAATTTTTTCTGGAATCCCTAAATCAGAAAAAATACCACATTATAGCCACTGGATGGAGCAGACGATCATAGGAAATCACTGCAATAAGCAAAGTATGGTCAGAATTCATCATGGCTGAGTGAATGCTTGTCAAATTTTTATTTTCTCTTTTGGAAAACACTTTAAATCCTAACAAATACATTTTTAAAACTACGTATACCCTTGATTTTTGTTAAGTTACTTGTAGTTTATTGAAAATACCTGTTAACCTTGCCAGTAAGTTACTGTTCCTGGTTGGCAGTGCCAACAATTTTCAGGCTCGTCTAGTCTCTGCAGTGTTGTCACCACTTCAGATCTTTCACACTGCTCTGGTGCATTTTTGCCACATTTCTGCTGCGTTTCTGGTGCATTTTGCATCTGTGAAAATAGGACATGCGAATCGTAAAAAACGCACCAAAAATGTAGCTGTGGGTGCACCTGTAAAAGGCTACTTTCACACTGCTCCACTGCATTTTTACAGCATTTTTGCCATATTTCTGCTACGTTTATGGTACGTTTTGCTCCTGTGAAAAAAGGACATGCGGATCATAAAATGCACCAAAAATGCAGCTGTGGGTGGTTTTTTATGCGTTTTCAATTCATTTCAATGGGGAGGTGCATTTTTAGTGCAGTTTTTTTACCACACCAAAAATGCAGCAAGTAGGATTTTACAAAGCACAGTGGACCTGCAAACAACCAGTGTAAAGAGTCCATAGGATTTCATGGTCATGCGTTTTTGTCTTCTACTCTTTTGTGGAATACAAAAAAGGAAGAACTACAGATCAGTGTAAAAGCAGCCTAATTATGAAGCCCAAATTTTTCCATAGGTGATGCTTTAAAAATGTTTTCAGCCCCTAAATTTAGATTTAGCTGTAAAAAAATGGGCCAAGAATTGTTCCTTTCACTCTGACATACCTTATATATTGTGGAATTGTCATTCACAAATGGAATGCATGTAACTACATATGTGTGACTTGAAGTGAACACAACTTTATCCCATTCACTCACTATGCACTAAACACTTTGCAATGGGAACATTATTATTATTATTTCAGGTTCTTATATAACGCTGTCAATTTACGCAGCGCTTTACATATATATTGTACATTCACACCAGTCCCTAACCCTCAAGGGGCGCACAATCTAAGGTGAACATGCTCCATTGCTCTAACCCTATAGGAAATCAACAACACTGTTTTAATTATTTATTATTCATTTAGCTTTGGATATTCAACATAAGCACAGCTTTAATGAGTAAGTGAACATTAATTTTCTTAGGTGAATTCTCTCTACTCCTTTTGTAAAACAGTCCTTAAAAACTTTCCTGACACTAATATTCACACTCTCAGTTGACTTTATCGAAAAGCAATGCATCTTTCTGGCTGAATTTTTTTTCTCTTTCGTTAACTCCCTTTAGGAATCGAACTGTAGCTTCAACTGACTTTAAATTATTTTCTCCCCCAAGTAGGTATATACAACAAACACCTGATTTCTGGCAAACTTCAGACAAATTATACACACCAGCTGTGTAACCATCTCTGACTGCTAGAGGAAAGCAATTACAGCTGCCAATTGGATTGCACTGACTAGAAGTAATTATGTGAGTCTCACCATTGTGCCTTTGGTTATATACATACATTGCAGGTCGTATTTTGTTAAAGCTTGAAGGCAAGCTTGGATGTTTAACTAATAATCGACCGGACTTGGTGGAGCCAATAGAAGAAAACAATGGCTAAGAAAATATTACATGTTGAAGAGTTTGGAAGTTTGGACTACAATGAAATGTGTTTCCTTAAAAGTAATCATTTTCCAAACCAGGTGTCAAGGGAATAGAAGCATTATTATTTTAAATAATAACGTAAGATGGCATGGGTCCTGAGACACTATGAAATTGGTTTTACAAGTTAGGTAAACACAAATATGAGTCTAAACGATGGATCCTGATGGGTTGAGTCAGCCTCTGACTTCTTTTATAGAAGAAGAAAAGCAAAGATGCAAATCTTGTGTAAAAAGAAGGTAAAATAGTAAAAATGCTTAAAAAACACAAGAATATAACCGTTCAATAGTACACTGAACTCAATAATAGAGTGCAGTAGCTACGAAAAGCCCAATAGACCTTGGCCAGAGACAGGCTACGTTATAGATCGTTCTATAATGAGTAACTTCCACAGTGAGGGACCTGCTCAAGGATGGTAGACTAGTGGTGTCCTAGGTTGACTGGGCATACCTCAGAGAAGGGATTGAACTACTTCCAGAAACATTGCTCAAACTGGGATACAGGGCGGCAAAGACATTTATATAAAACTACATTCTAATTGCAATATCAATACTGTAAAGCCAAAAATCCATCAGAAGCTGCAATGACTGAGCGCATCCTCAAAGAAAGTACTGGGAAATACAAAATTTTGAGTTGTCACCAGAGCAAGAGATGGGGAGAAACCTTTTAATAGGGCCTCCAGTTCACATAATAATAATAATAATGATCTAAGAGGGGAATCTCCTTTTTTTTAAAGCTTTTAATCCCCTATTGCATCTCAAGGGCAGGAACGGAAAGGAAATTTTGCCAACCATACACAGAAAGCAAAAATAAAAAATTACAAAACAAAAAAAATTAAAATGAGTACATATGCGCTTTATAGGGTTGCCACCTCATCCCTTTAAAATTAAACACATTAATTACACAGGTTCTGTGGCTGATTAAGGTGGTATTTAAACTTTCTTGGTGCCTTATCTGCATTAAATTAGCCCCAGAACCTGTGTAATTAATTTGTGTTTGGTTTTAAAGGGATGAGGTGGCAACCCCATTTAAAGCTGACCTTCATTGGCAAATGGAAAGTCTGATTTATGTCCGTCCCTTATACCCAATACAAAATAAAAATAAATAAATAAATAAATAAAACCAAAACCCATTCTTCAGTGCTTTTAGGAGGCAGAGATGCTGTCATTGTGTCTCCTGATGGTAGAGCTGGAAGCTTGAAATCACACAAGTTTACACTCCAGACCATTGCAAAAGCTGAATTTTTACTTTTCATCTTTGCCAGGAAGCATGGTGCAGTCCTCCGTACCTCCCAGAATAAATGAAGGTGAGGACCAAAGTAAGTTTTCTTTTGTTGTGGCAAAAACCAGACCTTCCCATGGAATATCCACTTTAAGAGATTATTTTTATAGAAGATAAAGTATTAAAAAAATGTATTTAAGAAGCTCAAGGTTTCAATGAGGGTTAAATGTTAAGGTTGACCTAAAAACAAATGGCAGATTTTCAACTTGTGTTGGGCACTAAAATATTATGCACCAAAAACTACATGCTGTGGATCCTTGCTTCAAAATAGCATAAGACAAGGAAAACCATTGACTTCTGGCAGCCAAATAGGGAATAGCTATTGTCTTAGCTGACTCTTTTCCTCGCTCTCCAGCCTTTTGAATCTCACTATTGGTTAGTGAGGATGCCAGGCAAAATGAGAAGTCAATACTAAGGCTTGAGGGTAGAAGCGGGCAGACCAGGCTTTCCAAGATTTATACAAGCCTGTTAGTCAATTTAACCTCACATCACCTGATCCATAAATTCCTATTTTAGACTTTAATGTATACTTTTTCTAGTTGTTGATATAAAAATGGAGAATGATTAGAACTTAGCAGCACAATTATACTTCTGTTCGCTATGCCACAGTGGTTTCAGTCTTCTATTCCATTTCAGCAGAGAAATACGATTAGCATTTCATAATCCTTAATCAAAATTAGCTGAGACACTTGATATAAAATATCAGCCATTTCAAATATATAATGAAACGCATAACAAACCAGCAGCCAACCTTTGGCAAAATGGGTTTAGAACACTCAAGTAACTTAAGACATTTAAATCTTGTACAGTTTTCAACAAAAAAAATGTAAATGATAGACTGTGTAGGCTTAGGTATTATTCATCTCATTTCTTTCACTGTAAGGCTTTTCTCATGTAGTGTTCTGTATATAATTAAAGCACTTTGCATTATGTGCATATTGTAATCACTTAACACTCAGGCAATGTGGAAGGTTAATCCAGAGAAACCCAGCAGTCCATTGTAGAACACATCTTATTTAACTTAAAGTAAAAGTAAAGTCCTCTGTGTAAGTTGTACCTACAGGTAAACCTATAATAAGGCTTACCTGTAGGTACAGTGAATATCTCCAAAATTGCACTCTTTAGGAGATATTCACACAGCACGCAGCCAGTGAAGTCACTGGCGCATGCACTCTGAAGGGACGGCACAGCTCCATGCAGCAGCCGCGGGCTCCCGTGCACATGTGAGTGAGTGATGTCATCATGGCTCCGGTCGTATGCTGGAGCCAACGAATTCGGGAGGAAGAATGGGTGAAGATGGTGACGTTGGAGGGCTTCATGTACAACTAAGTCTTTCATAATGTACTAGTATGCAGTACCTACTAATACATTATGATTTAAACATGCAAGAGGTCCCCTACTTTGGGTTTTTTTTCCAGGCAGTTTACTGCTGCTTTAAAACCTAAAGACATATCAACAACCTTTCATGTTTCTAAGCCAGGAAACCCAAAGCTAGCCATTCACATATAGAAATGTAAAAGATTCCTTCATCCATGCTAAACAGAATGGTATGGATGAATGAATCTCCCCTTTTCCGGTGGGACTGACAGATGCTAATTATCAAGACATTGGCTGCATCTGATTGGATACATTGGCTCCATTGCAGCTCAGCAACTGCTGTCAGGCTGTTCATTCTAAACAGTATTGATTTTAATATAGATCTGTGAATTCTCTGGTTTCTCTGAACCTATCCAATTTTTTTTGTGTGTTCAGCCCTGTTAAAGAGAAGTGGTGTTGCCTCTGAAACGCTTAGGCTGTTTTTACATTACTTTTTTTTACCAGTAATTAATTTGACCTTGGACTCTTTCATCCTATTTTGCTCTGGTATGCCTTTCTGTATCCTGATTGGATACAGTCCTTTTCAGCTGACAAATTTCCATGGGAAAAACCAATTGCCCATGGGGCATTTTTGAAGTCAAACAAACATATATAAAATGTAAAAGTCATCAACTTTATTGAAAACATATCAAAATAAAAAGAAGTTTAAAACAATGAAATGCTTCAGAAAGATTTTTATATTTTTCAATACATGGTTGTAAAGCTCTTTCAAACAGATATCCAATCACTTCATCAGGAGACTGTTTCTTGAAACACGTTGAGATTAATGATGTTTCCCATCTCTTTCTGCTAAGAGGCACATTGATTATTAGATATCTGTTTGAAAGAGCTTTACAACCATGTACTGAAAAGTGCAAAATGTAAAAATGCTCCTTGTGCCTTTCATTGTTTTTAACTTATTTTTATTTTGATATGTTTTCAATAAAATGTAAGACTTTTACACCTCATGTACACTGCTGCTCCTAAATGTGAGTTTAGGAGCTTTTGAAGTTTCTTTGCCAAAGCCCCTGAATTCCACTCAATAAAAGCCTATACACCCATTTACATATAAGCTTTTACCAGAGTTTAGAAGAAGCAGAGTTTAGAGGCAGTTAAACGTTCCTCTCCTAAATGCAGAATATTTGCGTTCAGGAGAGGAACATTTTGGACAAAAAAACATTAAACGCAGCAAAAACGCTAGCCGTGTTTAGTGCTTGGGTGTTTATTCATGTCAATGATAAATACTCTGGCCAATCAAATGAATAAATGGCCAAGCGCTAAAAGTGGCTTAATGTGGGTAAATGCATCAAAACACAGTACCGCGTTTACTCGTGTTTTTCTGTGTTTTGTGTTTTTCTGCTTCCAGGAGAGCTAAACGTCCAGGGGAGTTCATGTGTACATGAGGCCTTATATTTTATATATATTTGTTTGTAGAACCTTCAAAAAGTCCCATGGGCAATTGATTTTCACTTCTTTGTAAGGCTCTGGGATGGAGGTGTAGTAGACAACTATTTTCTATTTCTAATTTTCCACCAGGCTCCTTCGACAAATAACAACTTTTGTCAAATCAGAAGGTGCAGTTAGGGCCACCCACAGCTTGAATTTTGTAAGATATAGCAGGGATAAGCTGGAGGATGAGCCATGTATGGCCAAATTAACAGAATGTTTTTTGAAAAGCAGCGGTCTTCTCTAAACATAGAGCTTAAACCGTAACTGTGCCCCTTTGTAACTAAGGAAAAAAACTTGTTTTTTTCCATTTTGGATAGAGTAAAGAATGGGTATAAACCCCCCTTGAATATGAGACTCACACCACTTTCAATTAAACTCTGTTGTTTAACTGCTTCCCACCATAGTCATTGTAAAATGATGGCCAGATGGGCGTCCTTTTGTTCTGGGTGGACATCATATAACATTCTCCCCAGTACGTGCATCACGCTGGCCCATCTGGTGCAATCTGTCATCCGCTGTGTTCACTGAACCCAGCAGATGACTGATCAGTGTACAGGCCCACTTCCGGTACCGTGTGATTGCTGTGACTAATCACAGCAAATCAAATGACGATTGTAAACAATTAATGGCTAAGATTCATACCATTCACTGTGTACAATTATGTTGCTAGCTGTGATTGGTCACAGTGACCACATGGTACAGACAGGTCTAATCACAACCCATTTGTACCATGTGATTAGCTGCGGCCAATCACAGCTAATCACAACTATATACATTGAATTAATTTCATTCAGTAAAAATGCTTGATTATAGTAGTGAAAGTCAGTGCTATAGGCAATCAGTGTTAAAAAAAAATCATGTTTGCCTCAGCAGAGTAGTACAGTGTTACTATGTTCACAAAAAAAAATAAAAAAGATATTTAAAAAAATTGAAAATGAACCCTGTATTATTATTTTTATATACTGTCAAAAGTCAGTGTCCCTACTCACTGCCATGCCAGTTATATGATGATGCTGTACTGCACTGGTGACAGTGAGTAAAAAAAAAAAAGTGAAACATTTTAAATTTCTTTATTTTCCAAACAATTGTGACAGAAAATTACAACCTCTAAAAACACTCCATGCTTCTTACTAAATACTTTGGACTGTCTACTTTCCAAAAAGGGGTCATTTGAGGGATATTTGTATTGCATTGGCATTTTAGGGCCTCAAGAATTGAGACGAGGCTGTACATCAGGATTGATCAATTTTCAGATATATATCCCATAGATTGTGGACTCCGTAACTTTCCTACAGACTAAATAATATACAATGATTTGGGTTATTGTCACTAAAGAAATATAGCAGAATACATTTTGGCCTAAATTTACGAAGAAAGACTATTTATTTGCAAAATTTTGTTACAGAAACAAAGACAAATGTGTTTTTTTTCCCAAAAAAGTTCAGTCTTTTAACTTATTTAGCAAAAAATAAAAAACCCAGTGATGATAAATACCACCAACAGAGAGCTTTATTTGTGTGAAAAAAAAATGGTAAACATTTCATATGTGTTGCGTGACCGCGCAATTGCCATTCAAAGTGTGACAGTGCTGAAAGCTGAAAAGCCTGGGCAGGAATTCGGACTGTCTGCATTATTACAAGCCACCTGCTTTATTGGAAGATCTTGTCAACAGTAGGCATCTTGGACAAATATTATAATATGTAGGTCTGAGACATTTTTGCATGCTACAGAGGCAGTAGATACTAAACATGTAACAATTTTAGTCATGTGGTAGTGGTGGGTGGGGGGGTGGACTGGGAGTGGTATACCAATGATGGACCCATTCTTGAACTTTAGTAACATGCTTTCTTAAACCAACCCCAGGCACTGATGTACAGGCAGTGTTTACCAATCAGTTCAAGCAATAATCCTCCTTTGCAGCAGAGGCCACGTGGCTCTTACATTAGCTGGATGGGGCCCAGGCACCTTCTTTAATGAAATAAACCCTTCTTTCTTTATTTTGTTCCCTATTAATCAAGTATATGCGTCAGACTAAAACGTTGTTCTTGTTTGTGGACAAGTCACAGCTTGAAGGATAATCATATTTAGATCAGCACTGCTGTCTCAGATATTCGTGTCACTCCTCAAAAGAGACAAATTTATTTCCATCTAGAAAAAACTGGAAAGCAATAAATAAACCTTCGAAGGAATAGAGCCCACAACACACTCCATGAAAAAATGTTGCAAGTGGTTATTATGAAGGAAAACAAATAGACTGACCCCTTCAATGGTAACAATCGTATTCTATGTCACTGGCTTATATGTTTTCATCATGCTTGCTTCTTGGGATTTTATTATTTTTATGATTTTGAGAGGACCAGAAGTGTAAAAGTAATAAAAGTGTTTGTTCCAAGAAACGTGGATGAAGTATAAATGAATAGATTTTCAAAAGTCAAGAGTATCTTAAGGTAAATTGATAATAGCTTAGTTTTTTCTTGACTAAAGTTTCATGTTTTATAAAGTCATGTTTTATATCTTTTTTGAATGATTTGAGTAAAATATTTATTTTACCAAAAAAGAAAAAAAATTTAAATACTAAAAGGTTCAGGTTTCTTACCCGCTTTAGCAAAGGCTTTGCACAGAACAGCCACAATCGTTCTCTTCTTGGGTCCCTTGCCAGGATGCTCCTGGCTCCTTTGCCCTGCTGAGTGCCCCACGAGCAAATAGCTTGGGGAACTCAGACATTCTCAATCCTGAGCCGCCTTGGCCATGCCCCACTCCCTCCTTACTGGCTGTGATTGACAGGAGAAGGAGCCAATGGCTCCCACTGCTATGTCTCAGCCAACAAGAAGGGAGAGACACGGGAAAGCTGCTGCTCTCATGCACATCACTGGATTGAGATTGAGCTCAGGTAATTATTAGGGGGGCTGAGGGGGGAGCTCCACTCTCAAGGTTTTTTTACCTTCATGCATAGAATGCATGAATCTAAATAAAAAACTTCAGCCTTTAGAACCACTTTAAAGCTCAATTCCAGGCAAATAGCTAGATACACAGATAAGAGTTGTTTTACCTTCTTAAAGTTTTGTATTTCTGCCCTGCCAGATAACACAGCCAGGAGGATGAGACCACTTTCTCCATTAGTAATTTATTGGGGTCATCTACACTTCCTCAGTCTACTGACTGGGTAATGAAAGAGTAGAAGCAAATTGATGAGCTCATCTTTCTGCTCACTTAGCTCTCTAATCCTATCAGCATGTTCCGTGTCAGCAAGTTTACATGCTGCACACCTACTTGGCCACTGGTGTTGCCCTTCCCATTTTCAGTATGTTGCTCTACAGGTGATTGCAAGAGGCTGATACCATGTCAAGATACAGAGTCAAGTCAAGATACTAAACCTGGGCAGCTCACATTCTTGGCATTTTTAGTGGGGGGAATGAATGAACTCCTGCATACAAAAATGGCTTAGCAGAACTGCACAGCTAAAATAGGTCATAATATATATATATATATATATATATACAGTATATATATATATATATATACATACACACTGTATATTATGTATGTCAGCAACAGCATATATGTCAAATGTGTTTAGCTTTAATAAAAGGACAAGGACCATTTCCCTTTACGGCACTGGAGGTGATAATGGAGCCAATATGGAATGGATGTACCTAAAAAATTGATTCAGCGTGAACACCTGAACATTTCACTATCCTGGAGGAATACCGTAGACTTATCACAGTTTACTCAAACACCTGAAACCTCTCCGGGGAATCGGCAATCTCCAGTCATCTCTCTGGAGACTAATAAAGGTTTCTAGCAGTGTGCAACTAAATCGAGAAGTTAAACAAGATATTTATCTCTACGTCTTTCTATCTTCCTATTTGCTGCCGTTGTTGCTTGAGATAAGAAATGGTTTCAGGAATACAAACCTAACTTCACACTGTTCCAAATATACCAGTGCAGAACAGTCGAATCATCTGATTATTTTGTCAAATTGTCCATAACAAGACAAGAGCAATTCCTGGCATTGTATTGCTTTTCCATTTGTAGCTGTGAATGTACATGCAGTTTATTCTTTCTGAATCAATTCACATCCTCAGCGATAAGCTATGCTCAGAAATCTCCTCTAACCTTCTGATATTCAAGGTATTGTAAGAATCCCCCCCCAAAACACACACACAAGCCCTTCAGGAATGTAGAGACAAAGTAAGTACCTACACTGAGATATAAAAGTTAAAGTAAATTATTGAGAGAATTTATGATGCCTTTGTTTTTAAAGAAAAGAGATAAAACAGCAAACAACATGGCAAATGTTGATACAGTGACAACATGGAGACATGCCAACAATGTTCACGGTGCAGTAATAAGACAACTACAAAAAAGGGGAAACACAAAACAGCCAGAACATCAAAGAAAAAAGGAGAACCACAGGATTCAAGACCACTGGTAGATTTGTGGTAGCACTGGACTAGTAAGGATGAGAATTGAATTCATAAAAATCCAGCAAGGGGTGGGCGGAGGGGGAGTGTGCTCCTTGGAAGAGGTAAACCCATAATAACAGTGGTGTATTTGGACCTGTTTGGAGTCCTTAGCTGTTGTCTCTTGGGTTGTGATAGGGAGATTGCTTGTCAGAAAGTAAAATCCTGAATATGTGGTTAAGAGCGGCTAGTGAAGGTTTGTTTGAATCTCAACTGAAATTTCAGATAGAGTCACCGCATTTTTTGGGCAACTGGACTCCCCCTTCTTCAGGGCTTGAGCAATAAAGTATAATGGTATCGGGAAGCAAAGATATTTGTAGCTTTG
This sequence comes from Staurois parvus, assembly GCF_062004578.1. NCBI lineage: Eukaryota > Metazoa > Chordata > Amphibia > Anura > Ranidae > Staurois > Staurois parvus. Next base: position 2,630,411 of record NW_028318512.1, read on the forward strand.
AGTAGGACTGGAGTAGGGCTGAGAGTCAACATGGCCTTATAAGGAAGGGCGCAGCGCTACAATACAACTAATGAGCATACATAAGTTAATAATAACAATGTGCCAAGAACTGTGCATGTGAAGCAAAAAAAAGGTCCTTAAGGAATCAATGGTGACTTAAAACAAGTGCGTCTTCCGGTGATCAGAATAATAGAATTATGCACTCACCAGATGCATAATTCAAATATGCATATAGATGGTATCCCGATATCCAAGCGAAGCAAGTCTTAGGCGGATAGGGTCATCATCCGGATACATCAATGCGTCCGAGTTCCTCCTCATGGATCGTGTGTTTCCACACTAGAACTGTTAGGAATGGACTGGCCAGCAATGGTGGGACTCACCTGCCTTTTGATCTGCAGTACCAGGGCTGGCCAGCGGGTGCTCCCAGCAATCAGAGACTCAACCTTTCAGCCAGCTAACACCTGGAACTGATGATACTGGGGTATTTAAGGGATGGCCAGACTTGCAGACTCTGCCTTGGTGTTGTGTTTGTCCTGGGCCCTGTATCTGTCCTGCATCCTGTTCCTTTGCTGACCCTGATCTGAACTGCTGCTGACTTCTCCTGCTCTGATCCTGGCTTGTCACCCTGACCACCCCTCTGTCTGACCCTCTGTACCTCGCTGCTTGCTACCTGCTGAACCTGGCCTGTGACCCCGACCATTCTCTGCTTGCTCCCCCCGTACCTACCTGCCCAATTGATATTGACCCGGCCTGCCTGACGACGCTTGCTTGTATGTACTGTTATCTGTGGGTGGTTGGTTTGGTTTGTTTGCACTGTATTATGTTTAGTATTGCCCTGCGTTTATGTTTGTATGGTTAGTGTTAATAAATTATATTGTTTATCACATTTCTGAAGTCTGCGTTTCCCTGCATCAGTCACACATCTCTGGTCATACCTGGGAGCCCTGACATTACACCAAGGCCAATCCTGACCAGAAGTGGCTGCACAGGGAAGCCATCTTGGCTTGTTGATGGGAAGGATGGATCTTGATGAGGTTGTGTATTTATATCTGCTAGTGTTTGATGACAGGGAGTATGCTTATCAAACTCTGAAGGAGTATCCCCGGGATGAATTGCTAGAATGTATACGGCTCGCTCATGTTCTAGTAGATCAGGGCACAGTGTTCTCTGAGGTGCAGCCATTGATTGAGGTTTGTGCAGAGTTGGTTTCATCTGGTACCCCCGAATGCAGGGATGAATTTTTGCCACCATTTAGTGCAGACCAGGTAGAGTCCCTGGTGTGGTTATTAGAGGATGATGTGGGTTACCTTTTGGAGCGTTACTCCACATGTTCACCACAGACACTAAGAGATTGTATCAACGCAGTGCAGTCATTGACCAGACAGACTTTGTGTAAGCTCAGCTTTGTTCAACCCATACTGCAGACATGGACAGATTTGTTGCACCCAGCCTCAGTCAGCTTACAAAGACCCAGTCCTGCTTCTAACTCTACTCCTGTATTCCCACCAGCTCCTCCTGCCCTGCTATCTACCGCATGTCAGTACCCTGTTCCCACTCGCTGCACCTATCCTGCCTTTAACCCTGTAAAAGAGCCCTCTGTAGCAACTGCTCCCTCTCCTGTTCCATCCTCCAGTTTTTCTCTGTCTCCAGCTGCTCCATTCGTTTGCAGACCTGCGTTTACTTGCAGTGCTCCAGTAGTTAAAACCAGAAAAAAGCGAAAATTCTTTCCAACCAATACCATCCTGCCAGTATCCAAACCGGTGAGCCTGCCGTCTGAGAACCTGCCTTCCGTGACTCGGCCTGAAGCCTCTACTCAGCCTGAAGCCTCTACTCGGCCTGATGCCTCTCTTCAGCCGGATGCCTCTCTTCAGCCGGATGCCTCTCTTCAGCCGGATGCCTCTCTTCAGCCTGAAGCCTGCATTCAGCCTGATGCCGCTACTCAGCATGATGAACTGATCCAGCCCGACGATCCTATTAGGCCAGTTGACTCGATGCCCGCTGTTGATCCAGATGATCCGGTACCTGATCCAGTGCCCGCTGTCGTGCCAATTGACTCAGAGCCCGCTGTCATATCTGGTGACCCGGTGCCCACTGCCTTGCCAGATGACGCGGTGCCCGCTGGCAAGCCAAATGACCTGCTGCCTGGTGACCCAGTGCCCGCTGTCATACCTGGTGACCCGATGCCCGCTGTCGAGCCAGACGATCCAATGCCTGGTGACCCGGTGCCCACTGCCTTGCCAGATGACGCGGTGCCCGCTGACAAGCCAAATGACCTGATGCCTGGTGACCCAGTGCCCGCTGTCATACCTGGTGACCCGATGCCCGCTGTCGAGCCAGACAATCCGGTACCTGATGCCCCGGTGCTCACTGTCGTGCCTGTTGACTCGGAGCCCACTGCCTTGCCAGATGACGCGGTGCCCGCTGTCGAGCCAAATGACCTGATGCCTGGTGACCCAGTGCCCGCTGTCCAGTCAGACGATCCAATGTCTGACCCAGTGCCCGCGGTCATACCAGTTGACTCGGAGCCCACTGCCTTGCCGGATGACGCGGTGCCCGCTGTCGAGCCAAATGACCTGATGCCTGGTGACCCAGTGCCCGCTGTCCAGTCAGACGATCCAATGTCTGACCCAGTGCCCGCGGTCATACCAGTTGACTTGGAGCCCACTGCCTTGCCAGATGACGCGGTGCCCGCTGTCGAGCCAAATGACCTGATGCCTGGTGACCCGATGCCCACTGTCCAGCCAGACCATACAATGTCTGACCCAGTGCCTGCGGTCATACCAGTTGACTCGGAGCCCACTGCCTTGCCAGATGACGCGGTGCCCGCGGTCAAGCCAAATGACCTGATGCCTGGTGACCCGATGCCCGCTGTCCGGTCAGACGATCCAATGTCTGACCCAGTGCCCGCGGTCATACCAGTTGACTCGGAGCCCACTGCCTTGCCAGATGACGCGGTGCCCGCTGTCGAGCCAAATGACCTGATGCCTGGTGACCCGATGCCCGCTGTCCAGCCAGACCATACAATGTCTGACCCAGTGCCTGCGGTCATACCAGTTGACTCGGAGCCCACTGTCGTGCCTGGTGACTCGGTGCCCGCCGCTCCGCCTGGGGGCCCGAGACCTGTTGCTCCGCTTGGGGGTCCAGCGCCCGCCGCTCCGCCTGGGGATCCGGCGCCCGCCGCCCCGCCTGGGGGCCTGAGACCTGTCGCTCCGCCTGAGGGCCCGAGACCTGTCGCTCCATCTGGGGGTCCGGCGCCCGCCGCTCCGCCTGAGGGCCCGAGACCTGTCGCTCCACCTGGGGGTCCGGCGCCCGCCGCTCCGCCTGAGGGCCCGAGACCTGTCGCTCCATCTGGGGGTCCGGCGCCCGCCGCTCCGCCTGAGGGCCCGAGACCTGTCGCTCCTCCTGGGGGTCCGGCGCCCGCCGCTCCGCCTATGGGCCCGAGACCTGTCGCTCCGCCTGGGGGTCCGGCGCCCGCCGCTCCGCCTGAGGGCCCGAGACCTGTCGCTCCACCTGGGGGTCCGGCGCCCGCCGCTCCGCCTGAGGGCCCGAGACCTGTCGCTCCTCCTGGGGGTCCGGCGCCCGCCGCTCCGCCTGAGGGCCCGAGACCTGTCGCTCCACCTGGGGGTCCGGCGCCCGCCGCTCCGCCTGAGGGCCCGAGACCTGTCGCTCCACCTGGGGGTCCGGCGCCCGCCGCTCCGCCTGAGGGCCCGAGACCTGTCGCTCCATCTGGGGGTCCGGCGCCCGCCGCTCCGCCTGAGGGCCCGAGACCTGTCGCTCCTCCTGGGGGTCCGGCGCCCGCCGCTCCGCCTGAGGGCCCGAGACCTGTCGCTCCTCCTGGGGGTCCGGCGCCCGCCGCTCCGCCTGAGGGCCCGAGACCTGTCGCTCCTCCTGGGGGTCCGGCGCCCGCCGCTCCGCCTGAGGGCCCGAGACCTGTCGCTCCGCCTGGGGGTCCGGCGCCCGCCGCTCCGCCTGAGGGCCCGAGACCTGTCGCTCCGCCTGGGGGTCCGGCGCCCGCCGCTCCGCCTGGGGGCACGGTGCCTGTCGCCCCGCCTGGGGGCACGGTGCCTGTCGCCCCGCCTGGGGGCACGGTGCCTGTCGCCCCGCCTGGGGGCACGGTGCCTGTCGCCCCGCCTGGGGGCACGGTGCCTGTCGCCCCGCCCGGGGGCACGGTGCCTGTCGCCCCGCCCGGGGGCCCGGTGCCTGTCGCCCCGCCCGGGGGCCCGGTGCCTGCTGCTCCGCCCGGGGGCCCGGTGCCTGCTGCTCCGCCCGGGGGCCCGGTGCCTGTCGCCCCGCCCGGGGGCCCGGTGCCTGTCGCCCCGCCCGGGGGCCCGGTGCCTGTCGCCCCGCCCGGGGGCCCGCTGCCTGTCGCCCCGCCCGGGGGCCCGCTGCCTGCTGCTTCGCCTGGTAATCCGATTTGCCTCTGCCCGGAGTCCTGCCCGATGTGCCTCTGCCCGGAGTCCTGCCCGATGTGCCTCTGCCCGGAGTCCTGCCCGATGTGCCTCTGCCCGGAGTCCTGCCCGATGTGCCTCTGCCCGGAGTCCTGCCCGATGTGCCTCTGCCCGGTGTGCCTCTGCCCGGAGTCCTGCCCGATGTGCCTCTGCCCGGTGTGCCAGTCTTTGCTATCCCGCCAGTTGCCAGACCCGGGCGGTGGAACATTTTGCCCACCTAGGACTGTTTGGAGCGTCCTGAGGCCGCTCCTTGAGGGGGGGGTACTGTTAGGAATGGACTGGCCAGCAATGGTGGGACTCACCTGCCTTTTGATCTGCAGTACCAGGGCTGGCCAGCGGGTGCTCCCAGCAATCAGAGACTCAACCTTTCAGCCAGCTAACACCTGGAACTGATGATACTGGGGTATTTAAGGGATGGCCAGACTTGCAGACTCTGCCTTGGTGTTGTGTTTGTCCTGGGCCCTGTATCTGTCCTGCATCCTGTTTCTGTTCCTTTGCTGACCCTGATCTGAACTGCTGCTGACTTCTCCTGCTCTGATCCTGGCTTGTCACCCTGACCACCCCTCTGTCTGACCCTCTGTACCTCGCTGCTTGCTACCTGCTGAACCTGGCCTGTGACCCCGACCATTCTCTGCTTGCTCCCCCCGTACCTACCTGCCCAATTGATATTGACCCGGCCTGCCTGACGACGCTTGCTTGTATGTACTGTTATCTGTGGGTGGTTGGTTTGGTTTGTTTGCACTGTATTATGTTTAGTATTGCCCTGCGTTTATGTTTGTATGGTTAGTGTTAATAAATTATATTGTTTATCACATTTCTGAAGTCTGCGTTTCCCTGCATCAGTCACACATCTCTGGTCATACCCGGGAGCCCTGACATTACACCAAGGCCAATCCTGACCAGAAGTGGCTGCATAGGGAAGCCATCTTGGCTTGTTGATGGGAAGGATGGATCTTGATGAGGTTGTGTATTTATATCTGCTAGTGTTTGATGACAGGGAGTATGCTTATCAAACTCTGAAGGAGTATCCCCGGGATGAATTGCTAGAATGTATACGGCTCGCTCATGTTCTAGTAGATCAGGGCACAGTGTTCTCTGAGGTGCAGCCATTGATTGAGGTTTGTGCAGAGTTGGTTTCATCTGGTACCCCCGAATGCAGGGATGAATTTTTGCCACCATTTAGTGCAGACCAGGTAGAGTCCCTGGTGTGGTTATTAGAGGATGATGTGGGTTACCTTTTGGAGCGTTACTCCACATGTTCACCACAGACACTAAGAGATTGTATCAACGCAGTGCAGTCATTGACCAGACAGACTTTGTGTAAGCTCAGCTTTGTTCAACCCATACTGCAGACATGGACAGATTTGTTGCACCCAGCCTCAGTCAGCTTACAAAGACCCAGTCCTGCTTCTAACTCTACTCCTGTATTCCCACCAGCTCCTCCTGCCCTGCTATCTACCGCATGTCAGTACCCTGTTCCCACTCGCTGCACCTATCCTGCCTTTAACCCTGTAAAAGAGCCCTCTGTAGCAACTGCTCCCTCTCCTGTTCCATCCTCCAGTTTTTCTCTGTCTCCAGCTGCTCCATTCGTTTGCAGACCTGCGTTTACTTGCAGTGCTCCAGTAGTTAAAACCAGAAAAAAGCGAAAATTCTTTCCAACCAATACCATCCTGCCAGTATCCAAACCGGTGAGCCTGCCGTCTGAGAACCTGCCTTCCGTGACTCGGCCTGAAGCCTCTACTCAGCCTGAAGCCTCTACTCGGCCTGATGCCTCTCTTCAGCCGGATGCCTCTCTTCAGCCGGATGCCTCTCTTCAGCCGGATGCCTCTCTTCAGCCTGAAGCCTGCATTCAGCCTGATGCCGCTACTCAGCATGATGAACTGATCCAGCCCGACGATCCTATTAGGCCAGTTGACTCGATGCCCGCTGTTGATCCAGATGATCCGGTACCTGATCCAGTGCCCGCTGTCGTGCCAATTGACTCAGAGCCCGCTGTCATATCTGGTGACCCGGTGCCCACTGCCTTGCCAGATGACGCGGTGCCCGCTGGCAAGCCAAATGACCTGCTGCCTGGTGACCCAGTGCCCGCTGTCATACCTGGTGACCCGATGCCCGCTGTCGAGCCAGACGATCCAATGCCTGGTGACCCGGTGCCCACTGCCTTGCCAGATGACGCGGTGCCCGCTGACAAGCCAAATGACCTGATGCCTGGTGACCCAGTGCCCGCTGTCATACCTGGTGACCCGATGCCCGCTGTCGAGCCAGACAATCCGGTACCTGATGCCCCGGTGCTCACTGTCGTGCCTGTTGACTCGGAGCCCACTGCCTTGCCAGATGACGCGGTGCCCGCTGTCGAGCCAAATGACCTGATGCCTGGTGACCCAGTGCCCGCTGTCCAGTCAGACGATCCAATGTCTGACCCAGTGCCCGCGGTCATACCAGTTGACTCGGAGCCCACTGCCTTGCCGGATGACGCGGTGCCCGCTGTCGAGCCAAATGACCTGATGCCTGGTGACCCAGTGCCCGCTGTCCAGTCAGACGATCCAATGTCTGACCCAGTGCCCGCGGTCATACCAGTTGACTTGGAGCCCACTGCCTTGCCAGATGACGCGGTGCCCGCTGTCGAGCCAAATGACCTGATGCCTGGTGACCCGATGCCCACTGTCCAGCCAGACCATACAATGTCTGACCCAGTGCCTGCGGTCATACCAGTTGACTCGGAGCCCACTGCCTTGCCAGATGACGCGGTGCCCGCGGTCAAGCCAAATGACCTGATGCCTGGTGACCCGATGCCCGCTGTCCGGTCAGACGATCCAATGTCTGACCCAGTGCCCGCGGTCATACCAGTTGACTCGGAGCCCACTGCCTTGCCAGATGACGCGGTGCCCGCTGTCGAGCCAAATGACCTGATGCCTGGTGACCCGATGCCCGCTGTCCAGCCAGACCATACAATGTCTGACCCAGTGCCTGCGGTCATACCAGTTGACTCGGAGCCCACTGTCGTGCCTGGTGACTCGGTGCCCGCCGCTCCGCCTGGGGGCCCGAGACCTGTTGCTCCGCTTGGGGGTCCAGCGCCCGCCGCTCCGCCTGGGGATCCGGCGCCCGCCGCCCCGCCTGGGGGCCTGAGACCTGTCGCTCCGCCTGAGGGCCCGAGACCTGTCGCTCCATCTGGGGGTCCGGCGCCCGCCGCTCCGCCTGAGGGCCCGAGACCTGTCGCTCCACCTGGGGGTCCGGCGCCCGCCGCTCCGCCTGAGGGCCCGAGACCTGTCGCTCCATCTGGGGGTCCGGCGCCCGCCGCTCCGCCTGAGGGCCCGAGACCTGTCGCTCCTCCTGGGGGTCCGGCGCCCGCCGCTCCGCCTATGGGCCCGAGACCTGTCGCTCCGCCTGGGGGTCCGGCGCCCGCCGCTCCGCCTGAGGGCCCGAGACCTGTCGCTCCGCCTGGGGGTCCGGCGCCCGCCGCTCCGCCTGAGGGCCCGAGACCTGTCGCTCCTCCTGGGGGTCCGGCGCCCGCCGCTCCGCCTGAGGGCCCGAGACCTGTCGCTCCACCTGGGGGTCCGGCGCCCGCCGCTCCGCCTGAGGGCCCGAGACCTGTCGCTCCACCTGGGGGTCCGGCGCCCGCCGCTCCGCCTGAGGGCCCGAGACCTGTCGCTCCATCTGGGGGTCCGGCGCCCGCCGCTCCGCCTGAGGGCCCGAGACCTGTCGCTCCTCCTGGGGGTCCGGCGCCCGCCGCTCCGCCTGAGGGCCCGAGACCTGTCGCTCCTCCTGGGGGTCCGGCGCCCGCCGCTCCGCCTGAGGGCCCGAGACCTGTCGCTCCGCCTGGGGGTCCGGCGCCCGCCGCTCCGCCTGAGGGCCCGAGACCTGTCGCTCCGCCTGGGGGTCCGGCGCCCGCCGCTCCGCCTGGGGGCACGATGCCTGTCGCCCCGCCTGGGGGCACGGTGCCTGTCGCCCCGCCTGGGGGCACGGTGCCTGTCGCCCCGCCTGGGGGCACGGTGCCTGTCGCCCCGCCCGGGGGCACGGTGCCTGTCGCCCCGCCCGGGGGCACGGTGCCTGTCGCCCCGCCCGGGGGCACGGTGCCTGTCGCCCCGCCCGGGGGCACGGTGCCTGTCGCCCCGCCCGGGGGCACGGTGCCTGTCGCCCCGCCCGGGGGCCCGGTGCCTGCCGCCCCGCCCGGGGGCCCGGTGCCTGTCGCCCCGCCCGGGGGCCCGGTGCCTGCCGCCCCGCCCGGGGGCCCGGTGCCTGCCGCCCCGCCCGGGGGCCCGGTGCCTGTCGCCCCGCCCGGGGGCCCGGTGCCTGTCGCCCCGCCCGGGGGCCCGCTGCCTGTCGCCCCGCCCGGGGGCCCGCTGCCTGCTGCTTCGCCTGGTAATCCGATGTGCCTCTGCCCGGAGTCCTGCCCGATGTGCCTCTGCCCGGAGTCCTGCCCGATGTGCCTCTGCCCGGAGTCCTGCCCGATGTGCCTCTGCCCGGAGTCCTGCCCGATGTGCCTCTGCCCGGAGTCCTGCCCGATGTGCCTCTGCCCGGAGTCCTGCCCGATGTGCCTCTGCCCGGTGTGCCAGTCTTTGCTATCCCGCCAGTTGCCAGACCCGGGCGGTGGAACATTTTGCCCAGCTAGGACTGTTTGGAGCGTCCTGAGGCCGCTCCTTGAGGGGGGGGTACTGTTAGGAATGGACTGGCCAGCAATGGTGGGACTCACCTGCCTTTTGATCTGCAGTACCAGGGCTGGCCAGCGGGTGCTCCCAGCAATCAGAGACTCAACCTTTCAGCCAGCTAACACCTGGAACTGATGATACTGGGGTATTTAAGGGATGGCCAGACTTGCAGACTCTGCCTTGGTGTTGTGTTTGTCCTGGGCCCTGTATCTGTCCTGCATCCTGTTTCTGTTCCTTTGCTGACCCTGATCTGAACTGCTGCTGACTTCTCCTGCTCTGATCCTGGCTTGTCACCCTGACCACCCCTCTGTCTGACCCTCTGTACCTCGCTGCTTGCTACCTGCTGAACCTGGCCTGTGACCCCGACCATTCTCTGCTTGCTCCCCCCGTACCTACCTGCCCAATTGATATTGACCCGGCCTGCCTGACGACGCTTGCTTGTATGTACTGTTATCTGTGGGTGGTTGGTTTGGTTTGTTTGCACTGTATTATGTTTAGTATTGCCCTGCGTTTATGTTTGTATGGTTAGTGTTAATAAATTATATTGTTTATCACATTTCTGAAGTCTGCGTTTCCCTGCATCAGTCACACATCTCTGGTCATACCTGGGAGCCCTGACAAGAACACCCCTCAGCTGTCCCCTAGGTAACTCTGCAAGTGAAGGACTCAGCAGGGTCCTCTCGTAATTTCATCTTGAAGGTCTAGACTTCCTTGGTTTTCATTTATTTCTTTCAGGAGTTTCACAATTATGCTACATGCATTATCAACAGTGTAATGGCGAGATATAACATCCACCAATTCTTCTGCAGTCTTTTTTTCAATATTCTTCGAAGTAATTTTTTTAAAATCGACATGGCCTGATTGCAGTGGAGACAGACACTTTCATCAAGTGTCTAGTTGACCAAGCAGATCAAGTTGGCTGCCCTCACTGCAATCCAGTCATTAAGTATCATTACACATCATTGCTCAAACACTGAAGAGGGGAGTCCAGTCCAACCAATACTCCTTGGCTGTCTCAATTTCAAACAAACCTCCTAGAGAGATTACCGTTTCCTAACATATGTCAATGAGCTTCAACAGGCAAGGAAGGGCAAATAAAATGAAAAAGTTACTTTCAAAGCCCAGCCATCTAAAATACATTTAAAGTGTTGTCTAGACATGGAAAAAAAAAAGACTGAAGCAAGTAACCCAGTCTTGTTAGGATACTTGGCTCGCCACCTGACTCTGTTGTATTGCTGTATCCTGACATTCTGTTGACCTAGGCTCACATCCTTTCTACACCTTCTGCCACCTGCCTTGGTTTCTCTGTTATAGTAAACTATTGATCCCGTTGTTGCAGTCAATAGCAATGTCCTCCTATAAGCACCTAGACATCTGCATATCCTAAAACAATTAATCACTTTATTAAATACAATAAATTAATGCACCCACAAGCTGTTATGACATTAATGTGCCCTCTGAAACAACAGCACAATGCAATACTTCCTGGCCAGAGATTCTTAAGGTCCCCCAGCTGGAATCTCCCTTACACATGCATCTTAAATGCTTAGACAATATGCTGAAGAAAGGTAATGGTCCACTTGCAGCATCACTACTAACATACACAGAAGTATCACGGAGGGCTAATCCAGCCTTGCTCTTAGACAGGGTGCATTGAGGAAGAGCAAACCTGGTGTCATGTATACAAAGCGTTTCATTGGGCATTTCAAGCAACACTTCAGAACGCTTCACCATATTGGCGAAGGAACATTTCAGATGCACGTGCAATGTACAGTCTAGCTGGGGGACAAGGAGGATCTCTGGCCCAGGTCATCTTACATCCTGATTTGTTCCAGAGGGCACATTATGGTCATAACTGCATGTGAGTGCATACATTTTTAATTCTCAAATTCAATAAAGTGATTAATTGTGCTATGATATGCACTTCCCTTGTTTTACTTTTGGTACCTCTGCTACCCGGCTGTTGATCATTCAGATTATTCTGCCTACAGCTCTTCTGTCTGCACCTGCAAGTTCCTGTGTGCACCCTGCATACTAGCTTCCTGCACAGAACTGGTAAGAGCATCTCCAGCAGGACAGCAGCTCCCTGATTGCATTCTGATCTTCTGTTGGGTCTGGACCCATTGTAGGCACCCATGCCACTCCTTGTCCTACTATACCCCATCTCCAACTCCAGGGGTGTAAGGCCTGGTTCACACCAATGTGTTTTTTGCAGAAACATACTACAGTCCATTTAACATGGTTTCTTATTAGACATATTCACATCTATGCTTTTTTGAGCTGCTACATTTTTGGAAAGGGTCAGGGAACTTTTTAGTCAAAAAAGCAGCATTTTTGCTACAATAGAGTCCAATGGAGAAACTGCTGAATCACATGTAGTGTGTTTTTGCAACATTTTTGTTGTGTTTTTGCTGCATTTTGCATTCTGTTCACTTTAACAAAAGAAACAAAGCTGGAAAAAAAAAACACAAAACGCACTAAAAACACAGCAAAAGCATGTGTAAAAATGCCAAGCACAATGCAAAAAACGGAACAAAAGCAAAGTGCATAGGTGTATACCAAGCCAAAGAGAAGCCCTTTCATTTCCTCAGCATCTACCAGGTACATGAGACCTTTTTTGCTCTCCCAGTGCCTTAAACATGTAGGACACTAGCACTTATCACCAAATTAGATCCTAAATAAAGTAACATCACTGGCACCTTCATTCCCAGCCTGATTTCTGGTGTACAGAGATCATGAGTAATCAATATCAATATAGTTTACAGGTGACTATATTATCAGCATTGAAAGGAAAACTCCCTTTTGGTTTTCTAAGCTACATATTTTTTTAAATAAATCACTTTTGCACAACTATGACAAAACTGTTGTTTAAAAGGAACAGCCCTTACTCATGTGACTGGCCAAATCAGGTCTTCAAGGTGAATGCTAAGGTATCCACTTCACTATCCATGGTTATATGTACTGTATATATATATATATATATATTTCAACCCGAAAAAAAAAGTTATAATCCTATACCCACTTTTTTTAAAGCAATCCACTGAGCTGGCCAGAACTAACTCTTGAGGGAGTCTATTCCACATATTTGAAGATTAGATCTCTTTTCCTCCAGACGTAAAGAGTGCCCCCTTGTCCTCTGTGATGACCTCAGGGTGAATAACTCTACACCGAGTTCACTATATGAACCACTGATGTATTTATACATGGTGATCATTTCCCCCCTTAATCTCCTCTTCTCAAGAGAGAATACATTCAGTTCCTCTAATCTTTCCTCATAGCTGAGCTCCTCCATGCCTCTTATCAGTTTGGTTGCCCTTCTCTGTACTTTCTCCAGTTCCTCAATGTTCTTTTTGTGAATTGGTGCCCAAAACTGAACTTCATATTCCAGATGAGGTCTTACTAATGATTTGTACAGGGGTAATATGATATCTCTCTGGAGTCTATACCTCTTTTATTACAAGAGAGGATTTTTCTCACTTTAGAAACCGCAGCTTGGCATTGCATTCCATTATTAAGATGGTGATCTACCAGAACTCCCAGATCCTTCTCCACCATTGATTCCCCCAGTTGTACCCCCCCCCCCCAGTATGTATGATGCATGCATATTCTTAGCCCCCAAGTGCATAACCTTACATTTATCAACATTAAACCTCAATTGCCACATAGTTGCCCAATTACACAGTGCATTGAGGTCAGCTTGTAAGTTGGAGATATCCTGTAAGAATGTTATTCTATTGCACAGCTTGGTGTCATCTGCAAAGACTGAAACTGTGTTTTTAATCCCAGACCCTATATCATTTAGAAATATTTTAAAAAGTTAAAACTTTGGGGTACACCACTGACAACCCTAGACCATTCAGAGTATGAATCATTAACCACTACTCTCTGAATACGATCTTTTAGCCAGTTTTCTATCCATTTACATATGGATTTTTCCAAGTCCATAGACTTTACCTTACACATTAGACGTGTGTGGGGAACTGTGTCAAACACTTCTGCTAAATCCAAGTATACCACGTCCACAGCCACCCCTCTGTCCAAGTATACCATGTCCACCGCCACCCCTCTGTCCAAGGTTTTGCTCACCTCCTCATAAAAAGAAATCAGATTTGTTTGACAACTTCTGTCTTTCATGAATCCATGCTGTCTGTTGCTTAAAATATTTTTTTCCAGCAAAAACTCATCTATGTGGTCTTTTATTAAATTCTCCAGTATCTTCCCAACTATAAAAGTTAAACTAACAGGTCTATAATTACTTGGTAAAGATTTTGATCCATTTTTAAATACATGCACCACATTGGTCTTACGCCTTACGCCAATAATATATATCTTTATATATATCTTTATATATATACACACTAAGTGAGGTTCTTTTTTTCTCCCCAATCACAGTAGTGTTTTTAAAATATTAGGATTTTTGAATGAATGCACCACTATATGCAACTACTTATAAAGTTATCTGGAGTTGTACTTTAATATTCTAAACCCGTTTGCTTGGTGTGAGACTGCTACACGTCCATTGCGTCTCTGCAGATTCATGCAGGCCATTTGTTCATTTCTTAAGTGTTTCTGATTAGATCTTGTTTAGCTGCAAGCAAAGCAATAACTAAGATCTCAGCTGCATTAAATGTGGATTTGTTTAACTCTGATCTATGAATAAGCCTCTACAGATTTCAATTACTGAAAGAAATAGGCATGGAAACTCCAGAGGTAGTTATACATCTGCAACTCTCAGGCATCTTTCATAGCGATGTATACTTAATAATGGGGGGGTTAATGGGAGGTTAATATCTCCTACCAGGCACTAAATAACACAGTTATAATAATGATAGGTAGTTTAATTCAGTAGCACACTCAGAAAGCATCTTCAAGGTGCACATATACAATATTGCTGTTCCTATCCTGTGGCAATGAAAACCATTTTATTTAAGGAGACACTCTAGCCAAAGAGACATTTCTTTATGGGTGTATTTAGATGTATATTGGGAAATCTAGAATCCCTGGCTGTGGTTAGAAATGTGTTGCTGAAAGACTAAATGGGAGCTTCACTTTACTTGTTTTGGGACCCTAAAGGAAGCAAAGCCCCATTTGTATTCATTAATGGGGGAACACAACAATTTCCATATAGAAACCTGTCACCTGACCATCTCCTCTTAGTATTTTGCAGAAAACGCTCAGAAGGAAACTGCATGCTGACACTGGGCTCTGCTTTTTAAAGTTGGACTCCAACTAGGCTATGGGATCCCCACAATTTCCTACCCTCTATAGCTACTTGCCTCAGTAATTAAAATAAACAAAATCACCCATTTACTTACTTAACCTGTTGTCATGTGCTAACTCCTGATTCTTCTACATTCTCAGCTGCAGAGATAGGAGGTTCCTTCTTCAGGTGCCCATATCACTGCATGGTGATGTGGGCACTTTCCATTGGCCTTCCATCGAGGGAGTCCTTAAAGTTTCTAAATGTCCTTACATGTAGCTAGTAAAAACTGTTTATGAATGTGGATTATATTCATTATTGTGTGACGAACATCTAGAGGCATCTGATGTATGATACATAGGTTCCACCTATGTATTTTGCTTACGAACAGTTGTATACGATATTTTGTACATATGGTGAAAGGTAGTAGGAGATTAGTCATTACATTATATGATATTATAAATTATTTTATGCAGGGCTTTTTTTCTAAACAAATAATTGCAGGAACCTCCCAATTCTGAGTCACTTTTAATCTATGCCTCCCCATCCGAGCACAGTCCATTGGTTCCACCCCCTACCCACCTCCCAGCACTGTTCCTTTTAGAGTCAAGTATCATTTTGTGGTGCTACACAATTTGTATGGAATTTGTTAATAACAAGAAAATCAATATCCCTTGCAACCAGCAAAAGACCCTCCTTTAGCAACAATAAATTTAAATAAACAATGGACTCCACAGCAAAATACCACTCCAGCAATAATAGACCCCCAAGCAGCAACAACAGATCTCCCAGCAGCCAGCATCAATAAACCCCTCCTTCTATAGTCAGCAATTGACCTCCCCAACAACAATAGATCACCTCCAGTGACAATTCATCCACCAGCAGCCAGCATCAATAGACCTTTGAGCACAACCCAGCACCCCTTGCCATTACATACAGTGGGGCAAAAAAAGTATTTATTCAGCCTCCAATTGTGCAAGTTCTCCCACTTAAAAAGATGAGAGAGGCTTGTAATTGGCATCATAGGTAGACCTCAACTATGAAAGACAAAATGAGAAAAAAAAATCCAGACAATCACATTGGCTGATTTGGAAAGAATTTATTTGCAAATTATGGTGGAAAATAAGTATTTGGTCACCTACAAAAAAGCAAAATTTCTAGCTCTCACAAACCTGTACCTTCTTCTTTAAGAGGCTCCTCTGTCCTGCACTCATTACCTGTATCAATGGCACCTGTTTGAACTTGTTATCAGTATAAAAGACACCTGTCCACAACCTCAAACAGTCACACTCCAAACTCCTCTATGGTGAAGACCAAAGAGCTGTCGAAGGACACCAGAAACAAAACTGTAGACCTGCACCAGGCTGGGAAGACTGAATCTGCAATAGGCAAGCAGCTTGGTGTGAACAAATCAACTGTGGGAGCAATAATCAGAAAATAGAAGACATACAAGACCACTGATAATTTCCCTCGATCTGGGGCTCCACGCAACATCTCACCCCGTGGGCTCAAAATGATCACAAGAACGGTGAGCAAAAATCCCAGGACCACACTGGGGGACCTAGTGAATGACCTGCAGAGAGCTGGACCAACGTAACAAAGGCTACCATCAGTAACACACTAGGGACTCAGATCCTGCAGTGCCAGATGTGTCCCCCTGCTTAAGCCAGTACATGTCCGGGCCTGTCTGAAGTTTGCTAGAGAGCATTTGGATGATCCAGAAGAGGAATGGGAGAATGTCATATGGTCAGATGAAACCAAAATAGAACTGTTTGGTAGAAACACAACTCGTCGTGTTTCGAGGAGAGAGAATGCTGAGTTGCATCCAAAGAACACCATACCTACTGTGAAGCATGGGGGTGGCAACATCATGCTTTGGGGCTGTTTCTCCGCAAAGGGACCAGGACGACTGATCCATGTACAGGACAGAATGAATGGGGCCATGTATCGTGAGATTTTGAGTGCAAACCTCCTTCCATCAGCAAGGGCATTGAAGATGAAACGTGGCTGGGTCTTCCAACATGACAATGATCCCAGACATACCGCCCGGGCAACAAAGGAGTGGCTTTGTAAGAAGCATTTCAAGGTCCTGGAGTGGCCTAGCCAGTCTCCAGATCACAACCCCATAGAAAACCTTTGGAGGGAGTTGAAAGTCCATGTTGCCCAGCGACAGCCCCAAAACATCACTGCTCTAGAGGAGATCTGCATGGAGGAATGGGCCAACATACCAGCAACAGTGTGTGCCAACCTTGTGAAACGTTTGACCTCTGTCATTTCCAACAAAAGATATATAACAAAGTATTGAGATGAACTTTTGATATTGACCAAATACTTATTTTCTACCATAATTTGCAAATAAATTCTTTCCAAATCAGCCAATGTGATTGTCTGGATTTTTTTTCTCATTTTGTCTCTCATAGTTGAGGTCTACCTATGATGCCAATTACAGGCCTCTCTCATCTTTTTAAGTGAGAGAACTTGCACAATTGGTGTCTGACTAAATATGTTTTTGCCCCACTGTACATTCAGTGCTGGAGGTGCCAGAACTGCATTCCCCTGCATCCCCACTGAAAAAAGCCCTGATTTTATGGCAATTAGAAGGGAGTGGCTTGGGATGTGAAGACATCTTGGGATGTGAAAGGACTATTTAAAGGTGTTCCCAGTTTAGGAGACTTGGCTCTGATGTAATAGAGTACTCCCTCAGACACATAAGGATGCAAGACTGAGGCAGCACCTCAGTCAGATTGCTGTTCCTATTGGTCAGAAAGACTATTTATGGGGATTTATGATATGAGTTTACATCAAGTACTTTTGTGAGTACAATACATTAATAAAAAATAATTTTAATTTTATTAACTATTTTACAATATGCCAATTTATTTCACAGTGCACGTAAAGAATTTCCCAGTCCAGAGAGAGCTGAAAGGTTGTGGATCCAACAAGTATTTAGCTGCCGAGAGAGACATTTTAGTATAGGTTGTAATAGTCATATTGTTTGGCACTTGAGCACTTGCAGTTTTTATTTGAACCCTGCAGTACTGTTATAATGTCATAACAAGAGGTGACACCAAGACAGGTCAGTAGAGGGCACGAAAAGTACCAGTAATTCACGGGTTGTCACTTCTGGAACATATAAATGCAGATTCAGATAATTTAAGAGGGATTTAGAAAGTTTTTTGTTGTTTTTCTATTTATATATTTAAATTGGGAATCGGTGGGGTTGGGGTGGCGGAGAGGATTAAGAAGGGTTTCTAATTTTTCCTACAGGTAGGCTTTACGAGTAATTACTTAACTGTCCAGCAGATAGAGGAGAGCCGTAGTCGCTTTCCATTATAAATTGTTCCTCAAGCCTATAACAAATAATTATGTCAGCACTGGGTATTGTTACAACCTGACACACACTTAGGTGTCTAGATCAGTGTTCCTCAATCTATTTTCAGTCAAGGCACCCTGTAAAGTTCTGCACAATCTTGAGGCACCCTGTAAAGTTCTGCACAATCTCGAAGTACCCTTTAAAATTCGACACAATCTCACGGCACCCTTTAGAATTCTATACAAACTTGAGGCACCCATTACAAAATGTAAATTAATGGTTTTACTGAACGCAGAAACATCTGCACATGTGGGACACCTAAAGCCAGTGGTGATTTATTATTCCAAAGCAAATACACCTTTGCACACTGGTACTGACTAGTATTCCATTGTTTCTCCTTTCTCTCACTCAGCTAATGTGACCCCAGTGCTGACAGAGAGGGGCAGGGAAGGGGCAAGCAAGGATGGTGTCGGGGTGCCTGATGTTCTTCTTATCAACTGATGACATTATTATTTTTTATGTCATCGGCAGCTAGAAGGTTGTACCTGTGGCTTTGTGTAACTAAAAGGCAGGCTTCATACACCTGCTGGCTTGTATACAGCGTTTTGTATATTTTTAGGCATTTTGCCAAGGCACTCCTGAGGAAACCAGGGTGCCTGGGCATTGTTGAGTGTAAAAGGCTGGTCTAAACTGAAATGTCGTAAAACTTGTAGCATGCGTAATGATAAGAAAGTGGCTGCTCTTTTTTTTCTCCTTGCTGTCTTCCCTCTCTTAGGTCTCTTTCCCTTATCCTTTTGCACTATCTTATACCAGCTCTGGTTCTCTGATGACAGCAATCCTAAGTCAGAGAAGTGGAATGTCGGAAGGACAGCCAAAAGTACCTTACAAAGCCTCAACATTCATCATTATGCTTTGTTTACCTAGCAAAGTCTGTGAAGACTTCCACTGGTAATACGTTAGGGTATGCATACCTTTGGCAACCAATCAGAATTAATCAGTGGTCCCACATCAACAAATTAAAAATGAAAGAATGTGAATCGTTGTACAAAGGTATGATTGCATTTTATTCAATAACACTGCACTGTAATAATACAACAGCTGGGTTCAATGAAACGATTAATTCAATGTAAGCTGTGCAAACAAGTTTTTGAACATTTACTGAGTTAGTACAAGACTTCTTCAACTGTCTTCCCTTTTGTTAGTAAATATAATGATTATCGTGTTTTACAGAACATTGCAAAGCCTTATGCATTTGTAAAGTTCTAAACCTGAAAATTTATGTGTTAAATTAGTATTTTTGCGGTTAACAAACTCACCAACTCAACCTTGGCTTATATACTAATTTCTTTACTAAGCATCCCTCTGCAATGTAATTCAATAATTGTTCGCTAAGCACTAACCATGCTTATTGAATTGCAAGCTGCACAAATAGACCATCTCTATTGAGTTCCTTCTATGGAATCCATTGTCTGTTAATAAAAGAAGACCTTTTATAAAATAAAAGATCTCTATGTAAGTGACATTAAGTCAAAATGTACTTTCTACCTTCTTCGTCACAAGATGTACTCAGGAGCACAATAAAACAAAGGCACACCAGTGTGATTGATAAGTTACAACAGTACGCAAGTCATTTCATGCAATCCTTGTATCATGTGTCATCATAGTTCCATGCATCTTCATGTTAACCAGAATTTCTCACAATACATGATTGAGTTACAAGTCGCAGGAGAGCCATCTGAAGCTTTAGAAGGCTTTCAGGCTTCCTTCAGGAACTCCTCACATTGTGTTGGATCCAGAATCCCATCTAAAGCATTCTGGTTATACCTCTGGCTGTGGGGAAATGTTCTCTAGAAAGCACCAACGAAAACAATAGGCAGCCACATTTCAAGCAATTAGACCATAGTACATCCTGCTCACCAACCACGAAGGGTGAACTCATGAATCAGAGTTGTACACAATTATAGACCCAGCATTTGAAGGGCAATTGGCATGAGTCAAACCTGCCTGCCAAGCCCCTAAAAACCAACTGGAATGGTTGTACTATGAATAAGCCTTCAATGTGAACAACAGATACCATATAAATAAAGATTGATTGCAACTCTCAAAAGCTGGATTGTGGAAAATGCTCACATCAACAGCTTTTAAAGAACCTGACTATCAAAACTGAACATTCACATCAATTGAAGCCGCTTAAAAAAGAACATTATTGACTCTGGTGACCTGGCTCAAATGCTCCACGTTTGCTCCTGTAACATCATCATGAATAGTCAGTTCAAACTCCAAGACCAATCACTCTCCTTCATATACTTCTAGTAGAGTACTCCTTGCCTGCAGTAGTAACATGACTAGTGGTTGCTTGTTCTCAAAATATATATGGAGATCATGAAGTAATATTTGTTGGGAATGCAACAGCATGTACTATAATGTACTATATATAGTATTGTATGTTAATATCACTTGACCAGCAGATGGCACTGTACACTAAGGTTACCAGTTGTGCATATGTGTAAAACTTGTTGGTTCTCTCTCTTCCTCTCTCTCTCTCA
Organism: Staurois parvus; assembly: GCF_062004578.1. Lineage (NCBI taxonomy): Eukaryota > Metazoa > Chordata > Amphibia > Anura > Ranidae > Staurois > Staurois parvus. The sequence continues at coordinate 2,650,567 of NW_028318512.1, forward strand.
AAGCAAGATGTCTGCTATCACTGTCTGCTGAAATGTGCTCTATATGTTTGTAACTTAAGCCACACAAGTAAAACAGAATTCTGCCTCATCACAAGCTACCAGTGTCTTATCTAACACATAACCAACAATATTACACCTTATTACAAGACAATTTATTGACATGATGTATAAAACAACATAGGCGCAGTGCTAAAAATCAAGCAACAGACAAAGTATAAATAAAAAATCAATGAGTACTAAACTCTATATAAAATAACGAAGTCACACTTATACTTTTAGTCTGTTGCTTGATTTTTAGCGCTGCACCTATGTTGTTTTATATGTCATTTGGAAGGTGTTGTTTGGTTACCTTTTTGGTTTTCTAGCAGCTACTCTTTTTCAGATAGCGCTTGTATTACCACTCTTACATCTATTGACATGATGTGTTCACCAATAAATCACTAGTTGTTTATACCCCTGCCTTCACAAACTCAGAAAACCTGAAGCAGCTCATCATCAGCCTGTTATACATCAGTAAATAGGTATAGCTTCTACAGGAAGTTGTCTTTTATAGAAATAACCCCTGAGGGACAAAATAGACAGATATCCTATTAAAGGTAATATGTAATATCTTATTATAGGTTTATTTTCTTAAACAGATTTACTTTACTATCCTCTTCCCCAACAGCTCCATAGCTGCCAGGAGTATTAAAAGACAGACTTGTGTAAGCACTTATATCCATACGGTTGGAGCATACATGGGGCTGACAACTTTTCCAACCTCATGTGACAGCTCTGGGACAATCACCAAGCATCATATAGGGTCACATGCTCCTTCATACACATGAGTACAGAATATATTCCTGAAGACAGTACTTGGGAAGTGAGGAAAATTAAGAATGTACTGCTGGGGATGAGGGTGAAGTCAGACCTGCATGAACAAAAAACAGTTTTTTAAAGAACTTCTATTGAAAACATTTTTTTTTAAAGCCACTTTTATGGAAATGTTATAGTACTGTACATGTGCCCTTTACTTCACATTATGTAATATTTCATCTTTTGTTGTTAGAAAAAATATAAAAGAAATGCTCTGTAGGAGCACAGTGTACTTCTCACACCAACTGATTTGTGTCATCTTTGCTTTTGTCCTTTCCTGGAGCCAAGTCATCAAAAGGACCATGCATTTTGCTTAAATGAAAGAACTGAGGTCCTGGCAAAGTGGTCATATGTGGAGAAAATGAGAAATTGAATGGGCTGGTGTCACCTCTGTCTGTCACTGAGAGAGGAGCCTTATCAAGGATGACACAAACAGCCTGATATGGGAAGTATTTAGCATTCTGACATAGAGTTGTTTTTACATGTTATTCCACAAAAAGCGAAAGCACCACCACATATTAGGTAATAAAAGACTAAGAAATGGACTTCAACTGCACAGAACATCATGAGAAAAGAAAGGCATGTTTAGCACAAAAGACCTTTGGACTAGAACACCTTCATAGACCCAAATGTCAATACAAAGTTTGAGGGTGTAGTTCTTTGTCAACCAAAACATCACAGTGTGAGGCTCCATCCACAATAGAGTTTTTTTTTAAACCCAAAAAACACTATAAGCTATATAAAAAATGCTGGTAATGTTTTTTAGGAACATTTTAGTAATGTGCAGAAGTGTTTATGAGCATCAGCATATTATTAGCATTTTTACAGTACATGTAGAAAAAAATAAAGCTTGAAAAAAGCTGTTAGGAGCGTTTTATTTGCATTTTGGAAACATGTAGCATTTTTTTCTGCTGGAAAAATGCTCAAAAAAATCTCTACAAAACATTTTTTTTCTGCTCCTAGACACTGAAGTTCAAAAAACGCTAACAGCCTAAAGTAGTGTGCATGCACACATAGGATAACACTATTTAGCATCTAAGAGCAGAAAAAATGCTAATAACAGCTTCTAGGAGCTTAAAAAAAATGCATCGAGTATGTATGGAGCCTTATAGATTTGACATTGTATTGCTTACAAACAAAATCATATGAGATTGTATTGCTTACAAACAAAATCATATGAGATTAAAGCGGAGCTGTACCCAAAAGGGGAAGTTACGCTTTAAACCTTTGTCCCCCGCTCTCCATTAAAGATTGGCACCTTTGGGGAGCGGGGAGCAGGTACCTAGAATTTGACAGGTACCAGCTCCAACTTCCACTGCGATCGCCTAAGGCAATCGGAAGCAGAAGTTGTCCTCCTCCCTCCCTCCCCGTAGTCTTCTGGGACACGTGACAGGTCCCAGAAGACTATAGGACCATTCACAAAGCACAGCGTTTCTCACGCATGCGCAGTGGGCATCTGGCTGTGAAGTTGCAAGCTGTCACAGCCGAGTGCCCACACTGAAGATGCCATCGCCAGAGAGACGATGGCTGGTGAAACCAGCCGTGGTGCGGACACCGCTAGACTGAGGGACAGGTTAGTGCAGGGGTGGAATGACAACTCCTGGGGCCCCCCCCCCCGGGCAATAGGGGATCATGGGGGTCTGTGTCCTTGCCCAAACTCAAAAAAGCCTATGAAAAAAGTACCAGGGGCATCTCATGGGGCCCCATACTGACCCCGGGCCCTCTGGCAGTGCTCGAGTTTCCAAATGGTCAGTCCGCCCGTGGGTAAGTGGCTGTATTTTAAAAGTCAACAGCTACAGTTGTGTGTAGCGGGCAGAGACCAACTCCCAATCCACCCTCCTGGCTGTGCACTTTGCCCTCTCACTCAAGGGTTTCAGACACTAACCCACCTTTTCCAGGCCGGACAACCAGGGGACACCAGTAGGACTCGCTCTTAGGCTACTTTCACACTCATTTCCTGCAAAAACACAGCAAAAATGCATAGGCATTTTTATAGCGCTTTTGCCGTGCTGAGCATTTTTAAAGGACACATGATTTAAAAACTGCACCACAAATGCTTCTCGGAGGTGTTTTTCAGGCATTTTCCATTCATCTCAATAGGAAGAGGTGTTATTGGGGCATTTTTTTTTTGCTCACCAAACATGCCCCAAAGATGCTGCAAGCAGGAGTTTTTACACCACACCGGAAACTCGATGCCTCACTGTGAAAACATACATAGATATACATTCACATACATAGGGAAGCATTTTTCTTGAGCTTTTCAGGTGTTTTTTTTTTAGCACAAAAATGCTTCAAAAACTCATCAGTGTGAAAGTGCAGGCTGTATGACTGCACCCCAAGGCCATAGTATAATGTAACATCCTTACTGAACTTGGTACAGTCAGTACAATAAAGGGACATTCTTCACTTAATGGCTGAACAGTGGATACAGTCAGTAGCCATATATTCGATATTGACTGTCATGGAGGAGGCGACTGCACTTGGGCCGAAGTCTTTGGACTGCTTTACCTCCACCCTTCTACTGTCCCTTGGGGGACTCAGCAAAGTCTAGCAATATCCCATGTGTAAGTCCCGGCCTCAAGAGGTCTCTTCCTGGTCTCCCAAGGGAGCCAAATCCTGCTGTCCTCCATTTTCCTTCCTGCTTCCAAGTCCAACTGAACTCCTAGCCCCAGAACCACCCACCTATTGTGACTCCCTCCCATTCCCCCCTCTAAACGGAATGGATCTTACCTACAGGGGAACTCTGCCACTCCACGTGCCACTCCAGCCACATATAACTAGAAAACACATTTTTCGAAGACCCAGTTCAGCAGGTACGTTGAGATATTAGCCACAGAACAGTAATAGGGCCTTATGACAACATTAGTAAATTTTTGTATGATTTTGTTGATGCATGGCTTAAAGTGGACCTTTCTATAACCTTACAAGTACAATCCTGGCTTCTCAATCATAATTTTTGCAAAAAGCTCTATTTTTTTTATCATTGAAAAGAAATCTGAGTTCTAGTCAGAGATTGTCTAGGCTGAAATGGTAAGATTAGTCTGCTGCAGGCAAGAGGAAACCTTTCCCTATTCTTTTTTTCCCCCGGCATTTAAACTGTGACATTGTGACTTAACAGCATGTCACAAAGTAAGAGTCTTCAGTGGGGGTTGATCTGTGTCAAACGTTTGTGAATAGAGCCAAAACTGCACAGGAGCCTGGATTTGCATAATTTTGTCATCTCTGATCTGGCATCTCAGTGCTGAAAGCAAAGGATGACCCTGGAAAATGCCTGAACAAAGATGTCACCATCCTTCTAGATATAAATGCAGATGAAGGCATTGTCAAGAGAATGATGTGATCTGTATGAGAGGTAATAAATGCCTGTAAGTGTTACTCTTACACTTTACTAAGCAAGAATTCACTTGAAAAATTACATATGGTGTAGGGTCCATGTTAACAAGTTTCAGAAGTCCAAAAGAAAATACGGACACTCCAGCCTATAGGGCAACTACCAGAACAGTTGGATTGCCAGTCAAGGCCTGTTGGCATTCACTAAAAATAGTGTTCCTTTTGGAAGCACTGAAGTCATGACAATACAGTAGTTGTTCAAGGCTGTCTAGCAGTCTTAAAAAGAAATATTTTTTTTTTCAAAACTGTAAGATTTATGCTCTAATCAGTAGTCTATGCTTTATGCTGACTGTCGAAACCTGAAACTTTAGTTGTAAACTTCAGACGGTCTTAATTCAGATTAAGCATTCATGCATCATTTGGATTAGGGGCTCAAAATGAAAAGCTGCGAACGCTGCAATTAATTTATCTTGAGTCTCCAACAAACTTCCAAGATTAGAAAGTAAATCAACACTTTCCTCATTAATAGAAATGAGTTAGCCAGAACCAGGCATGTTTGCTTAGTAGGGAAATTTAAGAGATTATTTGCTCACTAAGGTAAAGAGGTTGATGGCCAATATATCTGAAACTAGATGTCCTTTGTGCTAAGCCATCTAGACACTGTGGGAAAAGAGGCAAGGACAGATACGGTACAACAGAACAAAGCCAAGGTACTGCAGTCCTAGAGATGAATATGTCTTGTCCATGATCATAAGGCATTCTAAGCAGTACCGGTACTCCTGGGGCCCAAGATAAACAGCTTTGGAAAGGCCATTATTAATGTAAAAGTTGGGCTTGGCTTTGACCCATCCTGCCTCCAAAGCATGCCTCTTGGGCAATGAGGTTGCTCATCATATTAGTGCTGCCCCCCCCCCCCATCTCAACAGGGAGGCTAGAGTGGGGCCTATAATTCCAGATGATTTTTTTCTTTTGATCTTGTGAACATGTTGGCATGGTATTTTCACTGAAGATAACCACTGCATATCTAAATTGTGATTGGTTTGCTTTAAAATAAACCTGTACTTTGCACGATTATGGCACAGCAACAGGTTAACTGCAATGCCAGCCCCACCAGCAGCACATATTCACCTCTCCCCTGACACTTTTTTGAAAAATAAATTTTGGGCAGTGCATCACTTACCCCATAGTACTGGGAATGGGGTAGCATGTAACTCACAACTACCATGTGAACGTGCTAATGATTGGCTGATCAGGCTCTAAGCACCATCACATGGGGGCATAAAGGATGTCCTCAGTTCTGTGTAAGCTCCAATACAATTCAGAGCTTACACAGGTCTTCTTTTTACACAAAACAGAACAGTGGGGAAGGGAAAGAAAGAAAAAAGTATGTGCAGCTCGTGGAACAATCATTAAAGTAAAACAGTTGCTTTTTCCTGTATACAAAAAAGATAAAAAGTAGCAGGATATGCTGCTCATTCAGCCTAAAGCCGGCCATAGATGGATTAAATCTCGGGCGGTTAAGCAGGGAACTGCTGAGATTGAATCCAACTATGGGCAGGTTGGCTGTACTGATGTTGACTTCAGCACAACCAGACTGTTGGCTTGTTTTCATGTGATTGCTGCTGGCAGAACACAATAGCACTGTGGGAAGGATTCCCCCATAAACACTGACTGTGTTGATGTGGGAAATCAAGCAATTTCATAATCTATGGGCTGCTTTATGTATATTATTTACCTTAATCTTCAACTGATCTTCTGAAGATGCACTTTTTTCCAGTCTCCCTGCCAATATCATCCTGCCACAGCTGGTTCTGTATTGTATGTAATGACATTGTGGGTTAGCCCATAATGGTCCGGAGAAGGCAAGAGCATCATCAGCCATGGTAACAAGGTGAAGGTAAATTTTACTCTCTAGTATATACTGTGGGTCTCTGCTCGAACTCCTAAGTCCCAACATGACTTGGGGTCAGAGGATGGAGCCAGAGCATGCGGCAGGGGACACAAACATTGAATTGAGTGTTGAATGGCAAAGAGTTATGAAGGCTGCAGCACTGAAATGGAAGGAAGGTAGGAGACATGGGCCACCAGGGGGGTAAGTACTGTATGCTACCTCTGCTATGTCAGTGGAGTGCAGTTTGCATTTGGTTAGGGATGTGATGGGGTCTCTAAATTGTTTTTAATTATACAGGGGGGATGTGATTAAGCTGTTTATGAACCAAATCCAGGCAGATCTGAGCATTCCTATTACTGAACTCTGTTCAGATTCTACAACCATATAAAAATGTATTTTATTCATAAGGCCTCATGCACACAGGGCATTTTTGCAGCCACTTTTGGGGGCTCAGACATTTTTTTTTTTACTGCTTGTAAACGTTCATGCACACATAGACTTTTAGGAGCTTTTTGTGGCAGTAGCGTTTAAAGGCAGGAAAAAAAAAACCCAGGACCAGTGCATCCAGGAGTAGCAGTGTTTGGCAGGAAAATTGCTTGACATGTCTAAATGCTTCTAAACGTGTGTTAACACCAGGCATGTTTAGCTCTTGAGCATTATTTCATTTCAATGACCAAAATAAATTATTATTCTGGCCAGTTAAATGAATTAACACCCAATGAGGCAGCACAGTGGCTTGGGGCAGCACAGTGGCTAAATGCTTAGCACTTCTGCCTGGCAGCACTAGGGTCGTTGGTTCAAATCCCAGCCACAGCACCACCTGCCTGGAGTTTGCATGTTCTCCCTGTGCCTGCGTGGGTTTCCTCCGGGTACTCCGGTTTCCTCCCACGCTCCAAATACATGCTGGTAGGTTAATTGGATCCTGTCTAAATTGGCCCTAATATGTGTATGTATGAATGTGAGTTAGGGACCTTAGATTGTACACCCCTTGAGGGTTAGGGACTGATGTGAATGTATAATATACAGTATATGTAAAAGCACTGCATAAATTGACGGCACTATAGAAGTACCTGAAATAAATAAATGATTGACGCATGTAGATATGCCTCAACGCTTGTAAAAGCCTAAGATACTTTTACAAGTGTCAGGCGTATTTTTCTGCAAAAACCCTGCCTCTAGGAGAAGGCTTCTAGGAGAGTTTTTTTTTTTACATCCTGTGTGCATGAGGCCTTATAGTTGTCCTGTAATGGGTTACTCTTTATTCCATGTAAAGTTTGCTAATTCATAAGACATAGGGGCAGCATATCCTATCAAGCCCATGCTTTCTGCTTAGTAGTGCAATGCAGTGTATTTTATCACTCACTTTACTAAATTTAAGAAAAGCTCTAAATATAAGCAGCCACCTCTTGCTCTCATGCTGTGTCTATTCTGCCTTAACACACAGCTACCTGCAGGGGCGGACTGACAACTCATGGGGCCCCCGGGCAATAGGGGATCATGGGGCTCCTGTGTCCTTGCCCAAACTCAAAAAAGCCTATGAAAAAAGTACCAGGGGCATCTCATGGGGCCCACTACTGACCCCGGGCCCTCGGGCAGTGCCCAAGTTTCCAAATGGTCAGTCCGCCCCTGGCTACCTGCCTTCTCGCAGTCTTCCATTGAATGTCCGCTGACTCAGTGTGCATTCTGGGAACACTCTGGCTGTGCCAGAATGATTAATTTCCACATGCATGCGTGGGATGATGTCACGCTTCCCCTGACTAATCAAGAGGCTGAAACCCTGGCACCTAGAAGTAGCCCAGGGAAGAAGATGACAGCAGCCGGCAAGGATTGTAATTGCTAGAAGGTGGAGTTGAGTATTTTTAGGAGTTTGGTTCCACTTTAGGAAAATGTGCATTTGTTTTTTTTTTCCATCACAGTGGTCAATTATAGGGTTCCTATCATCCTGGAGTTACCGTTAAAGGGAAATTAAACTGTATCTGAGAAACGCAAGCTGAAAACGCTATTTAATTCATTTTTAGTATTCAAAGCAAACTCACCCATCCATTCATGTCTCCATGCTTTATTTTGTTGAGAACCCCCCCAGGCCAGAAACCAGGAAGCAACTGAAGAAATATTAAAAAAGTAAATATAATATACCTTCCTATCTAATTACTAATGCTAGCAGCATAGGGATTGAAAATAATTCATGTTGACTGAGAGAGTTTAGTTCTGCATAGTTTACCTTTGAAAGGCAACCAAACATTAATTTCCATAAAACAGGCAGCGTAACCCACATTAAACTATATCTGAGCACCGCAAACTAAAAACGCTATCTATTTCATTTTTAGTATTCAAAGCACACTCACCCATCCATTCATGTCTCCATGCTTTATTTTGTTGAGACACCCCCCCCCCCCAGTATTTGTATCCATGGCCAGCTTGAGTAAGGACAGATGATTCATGTAGAATTTCTTCCTGGAATCCGTCTACCCTTAGCTGAGGCATGCAAGCAGGAGGGTGTGCTTATCTGAGAACGTATCTCCTCCACCTCCTCCAGGTGAAAGGAAAATAAAATTCCCATGAAGACTCCTGGGATGTATGACATCATTTTGGCCTAGTCCAGAAACCAGGAAGCAACTGAAGAAATATAAAAAAAAAGTAAATATAATATACCTTCCTATCTAATTACTAATGCTAGCAGCATAGGGATTCAAATTAATTCATGTTGACTGAGAGAGTTTAGTTCTGCATACAGTTTACCTTTGAAAGGCAACCAAACATTAATTTCCATAAAATGGGCAGCGTAACCCACATTAAAAAATATATATTTTAAAAAATGTATTATTTTTAAATATATTCTTCAGATTTTTTTTAACATATAAAAAAGTCATTTTAACATATATTTTTACATATATTTGCAAATGCATTCCAAAAATGTAGATTTGTATTTTAAACCGCCCGCCATATAGTAATATGACAGACGCAAGGAGGTTCTCTCATTTTGGGAGGACGCCATATGATGTCCTTCCATTCTCAACGTGCAGCGCGGCGATCGACGGAAAGACACAGCGGATCACCGATCCACGGAAAGAGGCGAAGATGTCGGCTCGGTCATGTGATCAGCTGTGTCCAATCACAGCTGATCACATGTAAACAGGTAAATGGCGGTTATCAGCATTTCTCTCCTCACGAGCTGTCACGATGACAGAGGGGAGGAGAGCCGGTAATCAGCATTCCACAGAGAGGACATGTACACAGATCATTAGAGCACTGATGATCAGTGTGCCCTGATGATCTGTGTAGCCCCAGCAGTGCCACCTGTCAGTGTCCATCAGTGCCAGCTCTCAGTGCTCATCCATGCCACCTGCCAGTGCCCATCAGTGCCACATTTCAGTGCCCATCAATCCCACATATCAGTGCCCATCTGAACTGCCTTTCAGTGTCACCCCATCAGTGCCAGTCAGTGCCACCTATCAATGCCAGTCAGTGCCACCTATCAGTGCTGTTAATCAGTGCCACCTATCAGTGTGCATCAGTGCCGCCAATCAGTGCCCGTCAGTGCTGCCTATCAGTGCCGCCTAACAGTGCCAGCGAGTGCCACCCATCAGTGCCACCTATCAGTGCCATATATGAGTGCTTCCTTTCAGTGCCCATCGGTGATGCCTGTCAATGCCCATCAGTGCCACCTACCAGTGCCTCCTCATCAGTGCCACCTATCAGTGTCCATCAGTGCAGCCTATCAGTGCACATCACTGCAACCTCATTAGCGCACATCAGTGAAGGAGAAAAATCACTTATTTACAAAATTTTAGAACAAAAACTAAGAAAAAACATTTTTGTTTTTCAAAATTTTTAGTGGTTTTTGGTTTGTGGAAGAAAAAATAAAAAACCCAGAGGTGATTAAATACCACCAAAATAAAGCTCTATCTGTCACACAAAAATGATAAAAATTTCATAAGGGTACAGTGTCGCATGATCGCGCAATTGTCATTCAAAGTGCAACAGCGCTGAAATCTGGAAACTGGCCTGGGCAGGAAGGGGGTATAAGGCTAGTGGTTAAAGACATACAGTATATTTGAAATGTATTTTTAAAAATATTTTTCATATATTTTGTAATAAAAACGCATTTCAACACATAGTATATATATATTTATTGAAATATATTTTGAAATATATTGAATATGGCCAAAATTTTAGCATTTCAAATATATGTCAATATATTTGGAAAGAATATCTTTCAAATATATTTCAAATATATTTTGCTTCCATATGGGAAAAAGACTCAACAGTCAGCAGAAAATCAACCAGTTATTGTTAGAAATTCCTAAACCAAACTGTCTTATTTTTGTGATTTATTGTGATTTATTGTCCTATTCCATGCCAAGACAACTATTATATACTCTGATGCATCTGTGCCACACAAAATGGTACCAGGGTATGCTCTGAGATTATTCCGAACAACTGAAACTGGCTGAACAGGAAAGAAGTGGTGAAAAATGTCCACGGAGGCAAAGAAAACAGATTGCATCAGTGCGGCAATTTACTACTTAGAGAGTCAGAACAGAAGAAGCTTCTCTGAATGCCAGTTCAGCAAGAACACACCCCGCCACAGGAAGTGGAGTACACTAAATGGAACTCTGAAATTAATCTTTTAAAGTGTTCTAAAAACCAACCTGCAGAAAAAGAGGGGAAAAAGGCTATTTCAAATCAACAGATGTTAACTAAAGCCCACATCCCTGGTTTTATTAGGTTTAGAGAAAAAGGAGATCTTTGAAGTTCTCTGGATTTTTTTTATGTGGTTTTAAAGAAAAACATTTAAATTGCCTACAGTATCCTGGCAAAAGAGGGTCACTGACTGAATGGAAGGAGCTAAACAGCTGAAATGGCATAGGAATAAACACTGTATAATTTTTCATCAAGATATTCCTGAGTTAAAAGCGCTTGGAATAAATGTTTGATTTCTTTTGACTTTAGGGAAATAATTGGGTAGGCCAGATGTAATTTTATTTTGAGGCTGGAATGAATTTTTTCTTGTGCAGTGCCGGTGGAGTCTACTTGGTTATGTTGAAACGGAGAAAATAAAGGGCTTATGTGTCGGGGAAAATAAATGGATTGCCAAGCTATTTCACCTTTAAAATTTTCTCCAGTTTATAACTGAAAGTAAAAATTGATGGAAAACAGTCAGATCGGTGAATAAATGAGAAAATGAGCAGAAATCGAAAAATCTATCAGACAACATTCAGGAACGAATGGTCTTCAACTTCATCCCAGTGGAACCTGATTAGGCTTGGTTTAAGGTATGAATGCTATAATTACTGGTGCACATGGCAGCAGACCCATCACAAGTTTTAAGAATCAGTCCACCCAACTTATATTTCATTATTTTTGTGGGCACTGGGGTGTTTGATAATATTTTACACCCAAGGTGTTTTTTTCTCAGGAAATATGTGTAGGTACTTGCGTTCACACCCTGACCACTTTCCTCCAGTAGTGTACAAACAAAAATTTACTTTACTATTCTCTCCCATGGAGCTTTCCTGCCAACCCCCCCTAGTACAGAGCTCTTCCGCCAATCCCCTACCCCCAGTACAGAGTTCTGCCCCAAACCCCTGCCCCCCAGTACAGAGCTCTCCCCCAACCCTGCCCCAATATAGAGTCCCTTTCCACCCCCAGTAAAGAACTCTCCCCACAACCTCCCTCAAACTACAGAACTCCCCCCCTTTGCTCCCCAGAACAGAGATCTCCCCCCTACACCCCAGAACAGAGCTCTCCACAACGCTGCCCAGTACAGAGTTCACCCCACCCTCAAAAAAGAGCTCTCCCCACAACCTCCCCCCTCCATTCCCCCCAGTACAGAGCTCTCCTCCGAACCCCACTCCCAGTAAATAACTCTCCCCACAAACTCCTCCAGTACAGCTCCATCCCCTTTCCAGTACACAGAAGCACAGAGGAGGGCTGTTATGGGAGAACAACTAGTACTCACCTGAGAGTGCTAGGAAGAAGTCCTTAGTACTGGTGAGGGCTGAAAGAGTAGATGCTGCAGTGAGGTTGGTGAGGCTCACCTCCTCCTCTGTGTCATATAGGCTTAGAGGGTTCTATGCCTGAGCTCTGCTGGCTTCTGTGTTTATTAACGACAGATCTGTAAGCAAAGGGCAGTGCTGAAGATGGTGGTACCCAGGGGCGGACTGACAACTCATGGGGCCCCCGGGCAATAGGGGATCATGGGGCCCTTGTGTCCTTGCCCAAACTCAAAAAAGCCTATGAAAAAGGTACCAGAGGCATCTCATGGAGCCTCCTACTGACCCCGGGCCCTCGGGCAGTGCCTGAGTTTCCAAATGATCAGTCCGCCCCTGGTGGTACCACTGCATTCCTGCCAAAAAAAAGCCTTGCTTATACCTCTTTGTGGGTCCATTGGTGAATTATCTATGTTCCATGGTCTGTACACTTGCTTTGACCATTATAAGGCTCTTCTATTCATCCTGCTGATTTTTTATTTTATTTTATGGAGAATGCTGGAATACACAAAAGGTGGGCAGAAACATCCAAAATTCCAGACTGGACAGGAACAGAAATGGGAATTGTGGCAGAGAGATATTACTACACAATACATAAAAGAAACAGGGGCTGACTCAGAACACCAGGCTTTACCTTTAAATAAAATATTGGTTGTGTGTGGACTGACCTTTTAAGAGGATTTTACTAAAGTCAGTGAAATTTCAACATGAGCAGCTGAAACACTTTGAAATTACTTTGCAGGTTCAGCCTCCAACCTGAGAAAAGTACTGCCATATCTTGCAATCCCTCGTAGGATACACAGTTTATCCTCCCTGAACATACAACATAATCAGCACTTTCCCATAGTCTGGTTCTGCTCAACCTACACTGTCCCATAAGAAATTGCCATAACTAGTAAACCCCCAGCTAATGTTGGATTCATCTTTAAAGTTTAGTGACCACAGGGTGGCAGGGGCTTACAGTCAGTAAACTTTCATATCAGGTTCAGGATAATGGGTGGGAAGGAGGGCTGGCTATCCTGGGCACTGTGAGGGGAACCACGAGGCGATTGTAGGGAGAGGAATTGTGTTGGAAGGGGGATTTTGGGGGGCAGCAAGGGGTTAAAAATTGTTCTAGGAGGGGAAATTTTGGGGGTCTGTGCTAGAAAAGGTAATATGGTGATGGTGGGGGGGGGATTTGTTTTTTTTGGGGGGGTTGTGCTAGTAGGGATGATTAGGAGGTATTTGTGATAAGAGGGAGCGGGATTTGTTCTAGGATGAGGGATTGGGGTAGAATTTGTGCTGGGAGGGGCTATTTGGAGTGGGGGGGGGGATTTGTGCCTGGAGGGGAAATTTGAAGGGCAGATGATTTGTGCTAGGAGGGGGAATTTTTTTTTTTGAAGGTGATGGGGGCATATGGGGAGAGAGAGGATTTGAGCTTGGGGGAATGGAGGGCAAAGATTTGTGCTGGGAGGGGGGATTTCACCTTGGGGCAGATTTGTACTGGGAGGAGGGGTAATTTCTGCTTAGCATGCAAATTAGTGCTCAATTTGTTTTGGGGAGGAAGGGGGGCAATTTGGCATGTTCGCCTTGGGCACTAAATGACCTTGTCCCAGCACTGTTTCACATCATCTTATGTACAGTTGATTAAATGCAATGACATAGGATCATTGAAAATTCAATACGTTTTTTATTAGTTTCAGCAATCAAACAGATATCCATCACATTTTCGGGTCTTATTGACCCCTCTTCTTAAGGGCTTAGAGTATAATACATACAACTTTCGTAGATGGACTGGCAGGAAAATCAGGGATTTCACACAAAGAAAGCAATACAAAAAGAACAGGAGAATTTTCCATACATGTACAAGTGTATGGTACGTCAGGCATATATCAGGAAATCCTCTTTGATCCAGAGCAAGCCTTATTCAGCAGTCCAAACACTTTGTGGCTGGTTTACTAAAACTGAAGTGTACAAAATCTGGTGCAGCTCATCAAAGCTTAATTGAACAAGTTAGAAGCTGATTGGCTACCATGTACAGCTGCACCAGATTTTGCACTCTCCAATTTTGGTAAATCAAACCCCCCCATGAATAACCACACCTGTACTCTGCCACAATTGTGAAAACTGCTAGGCCCCATCTAGGAGCTTCTGCACTAGGTACTAATTCCTATGCAGCCAGGTGCTAACTATGTACGTACATCTGTAAAGAGCACCTACTATTTTACTAAAATGATTGACTACATTTGCAGAGAAAGAAAAAAAAAAATTATATATATATATATATATATATATACATATACACACACACACATACACTGCTCAAAAAAAATTAAAGGAACACTTTGAAAACATATCAGATCCCAATGGGGAAAAATATCATGCTGGAAACTTATACTGATATGGACTGGGTAATGTGTTAGGAACGTAAGGATGCCCCATCATTTGATGGAAAGGAACATTATCAATCTACAGAGGACTGAATTCAAAGACACCCCAAAAATCAAAGTGAAAAAATTATTCAGCAGGCTAGTCCATTTTGCTGAAACTTCATTGCAGCAACTCAAAATGGTACTCAGTAGTTAGCATGGCCCACATGCTTGTATGTATGCCTGACAATGTCATGGCATGCTCCTAATGAGATGACGGATGGTGCCCTGGGGTATTTCCTCCCAGATCTGGAACAGGGCATCACTGAGCTCCTGGACGGTCTGAGGTGCAACCTGGTGGCATCAGATGGTCTGAAACATGATATCCCTGAGGAGTTCTATTGGATTTAGGTCAAGCGAGTAGGGAGGCCATTCAATGGTATAAATTCCTTCATCCTCCAGGAACTGCCTGCATACTCTCGACACATAAGGATGGGCATTTTCGTGCACCAGGAGGAACCCAGGACCAACTGCACCAGTGTATGGCCTGACAATAGGTCCAAGGATTTCATCCCGATACCAAATGGCAGTCAGGGTTCCATTGTTTAGCCTGTAGAAGTCTGTGCGTCCCTCCATGGATATGCCTCCCCAGACCATCACTGACCCACCACCAAAACGGTCTTGCTGAACGAAGTTACAGGCAGCATAACGTTCTCCACGGCTTCTCCAGACTATTTCACGTCTGTCACATGTGCTCAGGGTGAATCTGCTCTCATCTGTGGAAAGCAGAGAGCACCAGTGGTGGACCTGCCAATTCTGGTGTTCAATGGCAAATGCCAATCACGCTCCATGGTGCCCAGGCAGTGAGCACAGGGCCCACTAGAGGACATTGGGCCTTCAGGCCACCCTCATGAAGTCTGTTTCTGATTGTTCGGTCAGAGACATTCACACCAGTGGCCTGCTGGAGGTCATTTTGTAGGGCTCTGGCAGTGCTGCTGAGGGGTTAATGACCTTCCGGTCCTGCTGAGGGGTTAATGACCTTCTACAGCCCTGTCCAAGTCTCCTAGAGTAATTGCCTGTCTCCTGAAATCTCCTCCATGCTCTTGAGACTGTGCTGGGAGACACAGCAAACCTTCTGGCAATGGCAAGTATTGATGTGCCATCCTGGAGGAGTTTGACTGCCAGTGCAGGGTCCAGGTATCACCTCATGCTACTAGTAGTGACACTGACCCTAGCCAAATACAAAACTAGTGAAAAACAGTCAGAAAATTTGAGTAGGGAAAAAAAAAACGTCAGTGGCCTCCATCTGTAAAACCATTCCTGTTTTGGGGATCGTCTCATTGTTGCCAATCTAGTGCACCTGTTAATTTCATTAACATCAAAGCAGCTGAAACTGATTAACAACCCCCTCTGCTACTTAACTGACCAGATCAATATCCCAAGAGCTTAATTGACTTGATGCTATGTGTGTGTGTGTGTGTGTGTATATATGTATATATATATATATATATATATATATATATATTTTTTTTTTTTTAAATTTTCAAGTCTGTCCACCAATAGATCTTACTCAGTTCTTGTCATTGTAATAGAAAACAAGAAGCACAGTACCAAGACCAGATTTAAGAAGAGTCAAAGTTCCCAAATCATTATTTCCCAGGAAAAAAAACATGAAATTGAAACTTAATAAACCAGTTTCAATACAAGTTGTGCAAATACATTTAATATTCACATTGGATTTTTATTTGCTGTGACTGTCTTTAAAAATGATCACTTTGCGGACTGCCATGAGACGAGTAAAATTCCGAAAGCAGTAATTCACAGACATTATAACATTGTTTAAACCAGATTTATGCAGTTACAGATTTTTTATAGTCACTCTTAAATGTTTTATATGGATAAACTATTTCTAAATATACCGCAGAGACTGGGAAGGAAGATACAAAGGACTTAAAACATTTGTTTTAAAGGAAGGCAATATGTGAAAAGATTAAAAAAAGAATCTCATGCTGGCTAAATGTGTCAACATTTTGGGTAGAGAAGCCTGAAATTGCATTTTGGATGAAAGATATTTATTTGCTGTTGTAAAACTATTATGTGGAGTCATTATACATCATTAACAGGGCACTTCAGATAAACATGAAACGTTTACTCTCACTTGGTGGGCACAATCTACCTGGTAAGTAGTCCTCTTCTTTCTCACATTAATCCAGTGTAACTAGAGGCAGGGGAGGATTGGACCTGGGGGGTATTTTAGGGTTTCCACTTTTTCTTCAAGCCAAACTTAAACCTGGACACTTTACTGGTGCATGGGAATTTTTTGTAGTATACACTATAAGATTGTGAAAGACCTTGGACACTTTTGGGCGGCTAAGGGGAGAGTAATAATGCGGTGCGCGTAGAGTGCCACAGCTAACAGTGGGTGTAATCAAATTGCATTAAGAGTGGGAGGGGCTTAAAGTAGCCCACACTACCTATAGCACCCCTTACCATGCACTGCACCCCAAAGCAGCACAACCTTCCACTGAGTCTACAGTAGTCTACCCTACCTAAAGCAAACACTATCCACACCAAAGCAGCCCATTCTATCTACAATACCCCAAATCAGTCCATCATACCCAAGGCACCCTAACAACAGCACCCTAAAGAACCTCACCTTACAGCACCCGAAAGCAGACCCACACTTCTCCTGACATCCCAAACTAGTCCACCCCAAACTTACCCCTGGCATTCTTTAGTATCCCACCCTACTCCTGTAAGTACCCAGAAATCACTACACACCAAGCACCCCACAAGAAGCTGTGCTGTGTTCCCCATCTCTGTAATACCCTCCCAGTACAAGCCCAGCAGGCCCCACCATGCAAGGAACTCCCACAGCCAGAGTCAGTCCACCTTCCCCACTCCCACAGCACTGTGTGCTATGTTGGTTGAATGTCAGCCTCAGACCTGTACAGAGAAGCAGAAGGGAAGGACTCTCCATCTCTGGGGAGGAGGAGAAGAAGCGCTAGACTCCCGACTCTCCCTACTCTGCCAGCAACTATCACCACAAAAGCAGCTGTCCCCATGACAATGCCACTCCTGCCAGTCCATCCAGTCACAAATGGAGGTGGGAGGGCCTCTTATCACACAGTAATCATGAGCCTTATCTCCCATGAGTATGCAGCCTTCTGTCACTATCCATTAACTAGGATTTGTGTCTGGGTTTCATAAGGAGTGAAACCCGAACACATGATTCAAAACCCAAACTGGTGGCAACCCTAGGTGTAGCAGGGTGCACAGGTGGGTGGATGTGGGCTGTAGGGTATAGTCAGGGGCAATGGGGTGGACAAGGGGGAAGTGGATTGGACTGGGGGGCAGCAGGATGGACAGGGACATCAGAGTGGACAGGAGACTGCAGAGTAGACAGGAGGGCAGTGGGATGAACAGGGGGAATCACGATAGACAGGGGGACTGTGAGATGGACAGGTGGACAGCGGGGTGGACAGGGGGGCAGCGGGGTGGACAGGTTAACAGTTGGGTGGACAGGGGCAAAGGAGTGGACAAGGGGGCAATGAGATTGACAGGAGGACAGCAGGATGACTGGGGGACAGTGGGATGGACTGGGGGGCAAAGGTGTGGACAGGGGGTCAACAGGATGGACAGAGGGACAGTGGGGTGGACTGGGGAGTAGATGGGTGGACAAAGAGCAGAAGAGTGGACAGGGGGGCAGTAAACAGGTAGACAGTGGGTGTACAGTAAGGAGACATTGGTGGACTGTATTCCTGTCTGCTGCTGTGTTACAAGCAGTAAGAGATAGGCTGCACTTACTGCTCCTTCTGCTGGGCTCTTGTGAAGCCGGACAATCCTGTCAGCACAAGAGACACACAGACAGGGAGAAGATGGGTTCTTTAGCTGATGGTGGTCTATCCAAAGAAGTGCCTTCTGTTTTGGGGCATTTAAAGACTTGATGTGTAAACTCTGAACATCAGTGAGGGAGGACAGAGGCTGGCAGTAGTAAACAGAGAAGTTTGGGCAGTGCGTGGCCACTGGGCCAGGGATAGAGATGAGGGGCAGGCACGTTGGTGGCAGGCACTGGGGATGTCTCTACATGCCTTTAGTAGGGAGTGTTTGCCATCCAGTCATCAATCAGAGTAGAACCATCAATTTGCAACAACTACTGGATGTTATACAGCTAACTGCTCACTTTTTACACCCGCAATCACTTGGATTGACTCTTTGAAGCAAATATACTGTTCACTTTGCAAAGAAAGCTGTACTTTGCAAGGGAATTATCCCCAGAGCTTAATGATTGGAGTGGTTATCTGCTAACTTTCATCATTCAATCATACTGAAGAAAAAGTGCTGTTTTTTAATTTACTTTGTATGTGATTTGGTATTCTTTGCAATGTGAAACTTTTACCACATTCACTTAGCTCTGGTGAAAAATCCCTTGCAAAGTGTAACTTCTCTTGCAAAGTGAAATGCCTATTTAGCCTTTAGTAAATCAACCCCACTGAGTTGCAAATTAAGTTGATGCTGAAAGCTGTAAAGTGTGTTACAATAAAGAAGGACTGCCTAAGAGCACATAGCCTATGAGAAAGGACGCTTGCTAAAGTGGGCTGAAAGGCATGAAAAAGGGTTAAGAATGGGTGGGGAATATTACATCAGGCATCAGGGAGGGGGTATTTGCAACTTAGGGATACCACAAAGAGGAACAGACAGCAAGGTGAGCAAATTTGGTCCACCCGCTCTGCCATCTAAGTAAAATGTGGATATGTCTATGATTAAAAGTTCATAGGTTAGGGGAATTGAGGTATGGGAAGAGGATGGAGGATTTGTGGGTCATGTTGTACTTTTATCACAGCATCAGTGTTTCCTGGATAGTGCCAAAAAAGTAAGATTGTTAAAAATGTTTGAATAGGTGGTTTAACCTTAATGATCACAAATACTGTATGTATTATTATGTGGTGTTCATGAAGGAAGTACTAACAGGGGCGGACTAACAACTCATGGGGCCCCCTGGGCAATAGGGGATCATGGGGCCCCTGTGTCCTTGCCCACACTCAAAAAAGCATATAAAAAGGTACCAGGGGCATTTCATGGGGCCCCCTACTGACCCCGGGCCCTCGGGCAGTGCCCGAGTGCTCGAATGGTCAGTCCGCCCCTGCTTACTAATATTTATTCCATGTGAATAATGAAATTAAATGATGGGTGTGTACCCACCAAGCTGGTTGTGAATGGCTGGTGTCCGTTAGCTTTGGTAACAGAACATGACATTGCGTGGCACTGTCATGGACCTTGTATAGTGGGGATATTAGAAGAATTGGTGTCTAAATTATGTTACTGTTACCACCATATACATATGAATATGTTTCTATGTTTTGTTTACTGTAGATTATTTAATATCTACCATATCCTAAGACAAAACAAGCAAATGGGTCCAGAGTAAGCAACTTGTCTGCGAAACACATCGCTCCACTAAGATTCCTAGAATATGTAAAAAAAATCACTTGATGATTCTAAAGGATATGGCTTTTATTTGTTCTATATTTTCATGTACAAATAAAGTTGTATTTTAACTAACTATAGGAAAAACTTTTTTTTCATTCTAGAAAGAGTAAGGGAGGGGTATAACCCCATTAGATTTTTTACCATCTGTGTTCCCTTGCTGAGATTTACCTTCATTTGTTGTCCCATAGCCAAACGGGAAGTGAGAGGAAATCTCTGAAAATTAAGGGAATTCCTTGTGGACCCTCAGGTCACCAGAACTAGGGTCCTCATTGAAAAATGTTTCCTCTATTATTTTTCTGGGGACAACCCAAAATTTTGGGTTTTCTTTTACTTTCACTTTCAATGATAATAGTAAACAGGACAAATGGAGAGGGTGAATCTCCTTAACTCAGGGCAGGGGACAGGGGTTCTAATCCCTCTCCACTCTAACCAAAACGAAAAGTTTTGCCTACAGTTATACTTTAATGTAGATTGATTTTTTGACACATACTTTGGTCTTCTATGGGTCTATTTGGAGGCTCCTTTCTATTTATAATGTTCAATATCAATCCACCTTCTCAGCCCTACTGGGGTCATTCCTTTCAGGAACATGCAGCTTTTACCATACCCACCAGTCAGTGTGGAACCATGGCACACTTTTGGTGATGCCCTTTCTTTAGCCTCAAAGAAATCTGTCCCCAAGACGAAAAAAGCTAGTTGATTTTGTTTACCTCCAGTCCAAAAGTCCTCCCCTGGCAAGCATTCCGGTTTGTAAATCCTACAGCTCCAATTTTGGAACTTTTCTTCATACACCACCAGCAATAAATAATTGACAGGGCTTCTAGCCTTTCCACACTTTATCAAAAATGAAAACAAAATTGCTTTTAGATACACTTTCAGCCATAAATATACCATACACCAAATAACCTTAGGAGAACTTTACTTCTAGAAAAAAAACCTGCCGTACATTTAAGCAAACGACGTGACAGCCAATAAAAAAACTCCAGAGGCTTACATATGACAGCAGATGATGGATGAGATCTGTCCATCAACTTTACAATATAACTGTTGCTATCATGAAGACATTATAAATTGCAAAGGGGTTCCTTGTCTTTACTAGATCATAACAGTAAACAACATTTCTGAGCATTCCATTAAGTGTTGCCGTAGAGGGATGATGTGTGGACAATTTATTAGCACACTGTCTTATACACATCTTTACATCCAAAATATAATGGGAACTGGGTCACTCTCTGTCTTGTTTCATTCTCAGCGGAGATTCAGAGATATAAATCTGCGACTTATTTTCCCAGGTTGAAGGATATAGTGTATACTGACAGAAAAAAGTATTTTTTTTTCAACATGAGGGCAAATTTTGCTTTGTGATTTTTATTAAATTTATGTTCAGTGTCAAAGCAGCTAAGATAGAACAGCACATTATATACTCTTCAAGAGCTGGGATCCCGAGTTCAAATCCCTGCAGGTTGCTGTCTGCATGGAGTTTATGAGTTTGGTTAGGGTTTCCTCCTACAAAAATATAGCAGTCAGTTATAGCTGAATGAAATGCCCTCAATCATAATGAACTACACTCACCAGCCACTTTATTAGGTACAGCTGTTCAATTGCTTGGTAACACAAATTGATAATCAGGAAATCAAATGGCAGCAACTCAATGCATTTAGGCATCTAGATGTGGTGAAGACAACTTGCTGAAGTTCAAACCGAGCATCTGAGTGGGGAAGAAAGGGGATTTAAGTGACTTTGAACGTGGAATGGTTGTTGGTGCCAGACGGGCTGGTCTGAGTATTTAAAAAACTGCTGATCTACTGAGATTTTCATGTACAACCATCTCTAGGGTTTAAAGAAAATGGTCTGAAAAAAGAGAAAATATCCAGTGAGCTGCAGTTGTGTGGACAAAAGTGCTGATGTCAGAGGAGAATATGCAGACTGGTTGCTGCGACATTCAGATGGTAGGGTCAGAATTTGGTGTAAACAACATGAAAGCATGGATCCATCCTGCCTTGTATCAATGGTTCAGGCTGGTGGTGGTATAATGGTGTGGGGGAGATTTTTTTGGCACTAGCAAGGTGTACCTAACAGAGTGGCCGGTGAGTGTATTTTTAATCCTTATGTTGCTAGCAATAGGAAAAAGATGGGAGTGTATACTATATTTAAAATGTTTTTGTTTTACTTTTTTCTTTTTTTACATCTTTTCAGTTGCTTCCTGGTTTCTGTTGTAGGTTTAAATCATATCATACATCCCAGGAGTCTTCATGGCACTTTTTTTCATATGGAGGAGGGGCTTTCTCAGGTCCGATGAAGGAGCCCTTTGCTCCGAAACGCGATACCGCCCCCACCTTATGTCACCTGCGACTCCTACCAGGGTTCTACAGCCATCTTAGTTCCGACATCCCTGCGTTCCATGGATCATGCTGGCTCTGGATGGCCCGTAAACCCATTCCATCTAGAACATCAATCGATTTACTATGATGAGCCTGTCATGTTTTGACTTCCTTTAAGTGGAATTTTACCTTTGTATGTCAATAAAATGGCAATACCGCACTTAGAGGTGCCTTCTTTCCATGGCTTTTTCAGTAAATCACACCCTCCAGTATGCATGCCTGAGCTAAGGGCAGATGGATTCCATAAAGTAAATGCTACATTAATTACACTGTTCAACAGGTAAAAAGTTTTGGGCATAAAATTAGCTAATCTTACATAATTTTGGGGTGCTGAAAACGAAAATGACCCTAAAACATGTTGATTGGCTCTAGTTTCCATGATATATTCACCCATCTAATGACGTAAGCCATTCAAAATTATGATGCAACTTCAGCTGCATATTGCGCAATTGATACTGGTGACCAATAGAAAATTGCATGTATACTGAGATGATGCAATATTAGCCTTTAATTGCATCACTTCACTGCATAAAAGTTGCAGTATCTGTAGCTGATTGTAGTTCGACAGCGTCTTTACATTTCGTTTTATGCTTATATAGGCTACTCAGTAATGCCTCGAACTTGTGTGAATAAAGCAGATAATTTCTGCTATATTTGCGGTGAAATAACTTTTATCTCACAAAAAAGGAGGATAACAGGAATGATTAAGAAAGCCTACAACTTGTATTTTGGCTGCAAGATAGGAGACCAGGACAAGAGCTGGGCACCACATATATGCTGCAATTCTTGTGGGACGGCACTGGAGCAATGGTTGAATGGAAAAAAGGCATCTATGCCTTTCGCTGTGCCAATGATTTGGAGAGAGCCAACAGATCATGTTAGTAATTGTTACTTTTGTATGGTGCCTCCAATTGTAAAAGGGCTAAATAAGAAGAAAAAGTTATCTGTGCACTATCCAAATATTCCATCGGCAATACGTCTTGTTCCTCATGGAGAGGGGCTACCAATTCCTAAAGCACCAGAATCCTTCGTGGTTGAGTCAAGTGAGGAAGAACCTGAAGCGTGTAGTCACGTGCAGTTGTAAGAGATAGCCCTTTCCTCGAATACATAATTATTGTGCATTATGTAGTCATTACGCCTATAGTAGAAAACTTTCCGTTTACAGAAAAACTAGAGCCAATTGACAAATTTCATTGTTATATTTGAACTCAGAATGTGAAATTCATTAAGAAATGGATCCTTTTGTTTCCAAAACTGGCAAAAAATAAAAATTTGTTGAACAGTGTTATCTGCCATTACTCAAGATGGTCACAGCTAGAAAAGACAGGGTGGGGGGATGTTTTCAAAGTGATTTCTTAGCCAAATAAACATGGAGACATGGGTGGATGGGCGAGTTTGCTTTAAATATTAAAAATTAAATAAATAGAGTTTTCACTCTGTGTGCTCAGATACAGTTGAGGTCTGTTTTAACGGATTCCTTGCTAAATTAGCCTTAGACAATGCATACCTGCTTTGCTGTACTTTAGTAAGCACATTAGAACCATAGCTGAAGCAAGGGTTAATGACTGAATGGTAGTACACTAGTTATATCGGTATTAAAAATAATGAGGGCCTGCAAGCAGTTGCTATGGAAAGCACCGTCTGTTAATTAAAACCAAAGGCCAGGCAGGAAGGCCAAGTAGGAAGCCACCACTGAATTCAGTTATGGATTAACTTACACAGAACTTGACTGTGCTTCTTATTATCCGTCTATACCCATCTACACTCTACATGACATAGACTACGGACACAGACTAGGAAAGTGAGGTCACGTCTGTAGGGCAATCAGGAAGAGTGGCAATGCACAGTGTTCTCCATGCACCCTGGGTGTGTAGATCCATACATGATGCTCCAGCCCTTAGGTTCAGGCGGAAGGCACAAGCTCATCGTCCAGCTTTGCTGCCAGCAGCCTGTAAAACTCTATGGGGTTGATTTACTAAAGGTAAATAGGTTGCTCCCCTTTACTCAGAGCTTCGTGAATGTAGCAAAGTTTCATTTTGCAAAGAATATCCAATCACCAGGGGAAAAAAAAAACAAATTTTTGTTTGCAGATGATTGGATGAGTAGCAGCAGAGTTTCACCTTATTCACTAAGCTCTGGGCCAAATTTCCTTGCAAAGTGCAAAATCTTTTGCAAAATGAACAGCCTAATTGGCTTTAGTAAATCAACCCAGCTGACAGAAACTGCCAGTGGGCAAGGCTGTATGGTGCTTAAAGAGGTACTATATTTTGGGCGGTAAAAGCAGTGGAATTTTTCTCATCTATATTAATAGCAACAAGCAAAATTGGATCAATTCCCAATGCTATGTTGATCAGGGGCGGACTGACCATTCGAGCACTCAGGCACTGCCCAAGGGCCCAGGGTCAGTAGGGGACCCCATGAAATACCCCTGGCACCTTTTTTATAGGCTTTTTGGGTGTGCTTTGAGTGTGGGCGAGGACACAGGGGCCTCATGATACCCTATTGTCCGGGGCCCCATGAGTAGTAAGTCCACCCCTGATCTTGATCAATAAGTCTTTTACAAGTTTTTAAAGAATAAAGTGACACTAAACTCTGGTTAAAAATAAATTAAACAATTACAATTCTATTTAGGTATTTACTTTGTACTCTCCAAATTCCAAAGTTGAAATACAACTTGTAAGCAGGTGTTTCCTTGTGTTGGATGTTTTTTTCCTATAACGTTACATGCTCTGAATCTGGTTATTATAAGTGGGTAGTACTTTCACCTGGCAGCACTAGAGTCGGCGGTTCAAATCACAACCATGGTACTACCTGCCTTTGTGGATTTCCTCCCACACTCAAGACATACTGGTAGGTTAATTGGCTTCTGCCTAAATTGGCCCTAATATGTATGAATGTGAGTTGGAGACCTTAAATTATAAGCTCCTTGAAGGCAGGGACTGATGTGAATGTACAATATATCAAAAGCGCTGCGTAAATTGATGGCGCTATATAAGTACCTGTAAGTAATAAATAAATATTGATGTGTAGAACCATTTTGCTACAATGTAGGTTTGTTGCACTGTTGTCTTTGGTTGACCTGCTGACCTTGTGGATCCTGAGAAGGACTGGTTATCACTTCTGGCCAGGTTTTCCTTCTCTTTTCAGGAGGGTACTGTCCCCTGCAGGTTATATTATGTAAATAGGGGTTCATAGTTCAAGATGTAGCCGGTAATCTGTTGCACTGTGTCCCCTTGTGGGAGCCCAGTCTTGATTCCATGATGTATGGACATGTATGGACTTTTGTTGCCAGTTATAGATTTACTACCAGTTATGGATTATTGCTACTAAATTATGGATTTACTGCCAATAATGTACTCAGGCCTTGCAATGGACATTTAAGAAACTTTACCACTTAACTCAGGTATGACTGCCTCAGGGAGCACTATGGCAGGGCACTTAGAGAACTTGTCAGGAACGTGTAGTGGAGATGTCTTGGGCAACTGCTTCTGTACTACTTTCAACTACTGTAGTAAAAAGAACTTGTTATTCAGTTCTACTGCCTGGTCTAAAGTTATTAAAGAGGTGCATGCATGGCGTATCAAAAACACTTATTCAAGGGGGAAAGATAATATAGAGAAGATACAGTACAGCGGTCAAACAAGCAGAAGAGCTGTCCTAAGAGGCTATATTGCTGCTAATGACTATTGTACCCGTGTCAAGTGCTTAAGCAGCCAAACAGCCAGGATGGGGCAGGCCACAGAGCACCTAGAGACACACTAAAACACAGAGGGTGCAAACGCCTAGTGCACTATTGCCACAAATGTAGTTATTGTTTATAAACGCAGTTGTATACTCACAAGCAAACAATAGCAGGCAAATCAAACAACAAATGCACAGGAGGGCGATAGGCAATGTTATCTCATCAAAGTGATTCAGTAGAGCAAAATAACACATACATTAATCTCAAAATAAAACTCTTAATGTGAAAAAGTCCTTAAGAGTTGTATTTTGTGGGCCTATTAATGTGAAAAAGTCCAGAAAAAGACCTTAATAGGCCCACAAAGTCTTCCAATTCTCCAACACAAATCACCACGTGTGCAAAATAGTGTTCCCCCTTTCGAGCTTGCACTCACCAGACTGTCATGCCCCCCAATCTCATGGTTGGCTGAGTAGCTTAAAGATGTATATTCTAAAAGAAGAGTATCACCTCCCACTCAATGACACTCGCCATCTCCAATACACCAAGATCTCACTCACAGATGATATTCCACGGGTTGGTTGGTAACAGGTATACAGGCACTAAAGATGATGTACAGGCACCCTCCTTCCTCCTCTGTGATCGCTTCTCAAATGGTCATGTAAGGGATAAAACACAAAAGAGAACCCCAATGGTGCAGTAAAAAATACCTCCTTTATTGGCCTAAATAGACAGCCACTTACAAGCAATGAATAAAATCCAAGCTCAAAAATGTTGCAGATAGAGAAACAGAGCAAAATATGCTATGGGAATCCCAGTGCTCTCACCACTGCCAAGTTCCACAAAATGGCGCTGATCGCGTCACTTCTGGTTCCGCTTATGTCACTTCCGGTTGCCACACAGTACTGTGACACATTTCGTCATATCCGACTTCCTCATAGGGCAGCAATTATTTGAATATTATTCACATATCTTGTTTGACACACATTTTTTTGGTCAGTTTTTTGTTTCTTTATAAATGTTATCTTATCATATGCTGAATGATTGAGAGGCTAACACGTTTCGGGGTACAAGTCCCCTTCCTCAGAGCTAGTTTATTGATTTAGCTCTGAGAAAGGAGGCTTGCACCCTGAAATGCATTAGCCTTCCAATTGTTTGGCATTAGATGAGATGACATCGCCTATGACTGGGGCATTTGTTGCTTTATGTGCCTGCTATTATTTATACTTGTGAGTATGCAATTGTTTTTATATTGAATACATTTGTGGTGGTAATGCGCCAGGCATTTACGCCCCTCTGTGTGTGTTTTTGTAGTTTATGGAAGATTACCCAATCTGAGGAGGGCTGAATCGAGTGAAGCATTATGGGCCAAGATTTTATGAGGAACCCCTTGGTTTCAGCCTGGGAGTGTGTAGAATTCCTAGGGACATAGCCTGGGATGCACAAGAGTTTCAGTAGGGACCGCAGGAGAACAAGCATGGGTTGAGTAGTGTGCTTCCTGTATACAACAGTAATATACGGATTGGTCATTGGAAATGAGGTGAGGAGACTGCTGAGTTGGTGGAGACTGGTACAAGCTCCTTGGAACCAGCTCAGAAATGCGCACCTAGGGAGAGGTGAACTTGTATCTGTAGTGCATTAGTGTCAACAGTGAAGTTTGGCCAAGGAATACCAGGAGTTAACAAGTGTACTCTCTGAGAAGGCTCTCTTTTAATCTAGAGCTCTGCCTCAAAGCTGATTTCATGTGAATGTAACCTCTACCTGACATTAGGGATCACTTGAGAGGGCTCGTTCCAAGGTCCTACTACCGGGCGCTAAAATTACAATACATGGCTGTTAAATAGTGGATGTGTATGGATTCATTTTGGAGAATAAGGACTTTTAGTGTCACATTCACTTATGGCAGTAGCCACTGCACAATGGAAATGTCTTGTTAGGATACTGATGTATAAGGAAAGAGCACAAGCACCCTGTATACTCATCTGTGCCCATAAACGATCAGTCTGACTTTGGAGTCTTGGCTACACGTTGGCGTCTCATTTCAGGATAGATCTACAGTATTGGGCTGTTTATTCTGTTTCATGACATCTTTATCACACTCTTTTGTCAGGTTACACTTATTTGCTCATAGTTAAAGTCAGTGTAGAAGAAAATTTGTCTGCTTAACTTACCCAGAAGACAAATGAAATGGCTTTTTTTTTGTAGTGGGATGGCGCTTGTTGTCTTCCAAATTGAATCTACAGACAGGAATAAGTGTAACAAATAATATTCTCCGGCTAAAACCGCGTCTGCAGAATCTGCTGAGCATAAGCTGCTTTCCAATATTATCAGAAGAATTACTTTAAAAAAATATTTGCATATATTGGCACTGGCAGCAGAACGCAAATTGTGACTAGAAACTTGACAAGTCTAGTGTTCAGATTTTTCGGGGATTCCTGGGAGGGGGTCTATTTACACCACTTGCATTGCTGTAATGTATGGTAATGTACTGTACATTACATGCGTTGGTGAGCCGTGATGGTTTCTATTGTGAATGGCGCCCCAATGCAGCTGCAATATAATGTTGCCTGCCCTAGATTTGTGTGCATTGACATCTGTGTCTGTCCAGTCATTCTGTCCATTTAGCACAGTGGCTATATGGTTAGCACTTCCACCTGGCAGTATTAGGATTGTTGGTTCAAATCCCACCCACAGCACCACTTGCCTGGAGTTTGCATGTTCTTCCTGTGTGGTTTTCCTACAGGTACTCCAGTATCCTCCCACACTCCAAAGACATGCTGGTAGGTTAATTGGCTCCTGTCTAAATTGTCCCTAGTATGTGTATGTATGAATGTGAGTTAGGGACCTTAGATTGTACGCCCCTTGAGGGTTAGGGACTGATGTGAATGTACAATAAATATGTAAAGCGCTGTGTAATTGACAGCACTATATAAGTACCTGTAATAAATAAAAGCAGCACTTGTCAAAGTGTGCTTAGCAGGGCACTGTATTCTGGTGTGAATGGGTCCTTACATTCCAATCACACCTGAGTGTTTCATTAAAGTGTGAAAAATTATGCATTTTTGGGCGTTTGCAAAATGTGCTAAAAATGCTTGTTACATTTGTAGTGCCATTCATTGTTAATGGCACTCCAAACATGGCAAATAGTTTTTGTTTTTTGGGGGGGTTTTGAGCAGAAAAAATTCCCAAAATATTTGGCAGCACGTTTGGTTAAAATGTGCAAGGCTCAAAGTGGCAAAAAGCTACATGAGTTACTTTACCATATTTGCCATACATATGGCAGCTCATTGAAATGAATAGGCTGCCCTGCGGTTGTCACACAAATGCATGAGACTTCAACTAACGTGCACTGCTCTTTTGAACAGGAAGTGAGTGGGAAAAGGGGAGGTTCAGGAGCTCACAAAAGGCATTACAAGGAGGAAAAATAATACAGTAGGAAGTACTTTCATGAAAATTATATTACAGGACCATTAAAGCCAGCCATAGATAGTTCAAATCTCAGTCGGCCCCTGCTGAATCGACGGAGATTCGAACCATGTATGGGTAGGCTGAATGTTGATCAACTTGGGTACAACCAGCCTGTTGGGTTTTACATTGATTATTGCTAGCAACTATTATAGCTGTTAACAGTAATCACTGTGTTGTCCTGGTGGGGACAGCTCCCCCTACCTCTCTGCAGGGAGAATGCAGGAAAGAAAATCGCACTGTCTACGTCTACGGCTTAAGTAGTGGATATGTATGGATTATTTTTGGAGAATAAAAATATTGTTTAGTGTCACTTTAATAAGTTCTGAGAGTAGTAAACATCCAACAAGAACTAATCATCAAACAATATGGGAGCTGCCAATACCTCCTTGAGTTTAAAGCCTAGTACACACGATCAGAAAATCGTACAAAAAATACCGCTTTCTAAGCAATCGTACAAAAATCTGAACATTAGTACACAGCTTTCGTCTGAAATTTTTTGAAGGGACAAGCATAAACGTTTTTCTCGTACGATACCAGATATTGTACAATTTGCTTTTGATTTTTTTTTTTTATTAACTCCTTAGGTTCCACAGTGAGTATAACAAGCATGCTTTACTGCATATACAGACTGATTTTACTGTTGTGGGTAGAGATGAGCGAATCGAACCTGGCGAAGTGGAATTCGTTTCGAATATCAGGAAAAATTCGATTCGCATCGAATCCGAATTTTAGCAAACTTCGGGTGCACGAATCGAATTTTTCCCGATCAGCCGGCAAAAGTGTCACTGCAGAGAGCTCCGCTATTTCTGACAGTTCTGACAGTTCATTTACAGCGGTTGAAACATTGTATCTATTTGTTTCCATTTAGGATACAGATGTTTTTATTCGGAAATAAATAGATACAATGTTTCAACCGCTGTAAATGTGAAGGAACTGTCAGAAATAGCGGAGCTCTCTGCAGATACACTTTTTGCTGTACTTTAATTCTTCTTCTTTTCATTCTTCTTCTTCTTTTCATTCTTCTTCTTCTTCTTTTCATTCTTCTTCTTCTTTTCATTCTTCTTTTCATTCTTCTTCTTCTTTTCATTCTTCTTTTCATTCTTCTTCTTCTTCTTTTCATTCTTCTTTTCATTCTTCTTCTTCTTTTCATTCTTCTTCTTCTTCTTTTCATTCTTCTTCTTCTTTTCATTCTTCTTTTCATTCTTCTTCTTCTTTTCATTCTTCTTCTTTTCATTCTTCTTCTCATTCTTCTTTTCATTCTTCTTCTTCTTCTTTTCATTCTTCTTCTTCTTTTCATTCTTCTTTTCATTCTTCTCATTCTTCTTTTCATTCTTCTTTTCATTCTTCTTCTAATTCTTCTTTTCATTCTTCTTCTTCTTTTCATTCTTCTTCTTCTTCTTTTCATTCTTCTTCTTCTTTTCATTCTTCTTCTTCTTCTTTTCATTCTTCTTCTTCTTTTCATTCTTCTTTTCATTCTTCTTCTTCTTTTCATTCTTCTTCTTCTTCTTTTCATTCTTCTTTTCATTCTTCTTCTTCTTCTTTTCATTCTTCTTCTTCTTTTCATTCTTCTTCTTCTTCTTTTCATTCTTGTTTTCATTCTTCTTCTTCTTCTTTTCATTCTTCTTCTTCTTTTCATTCTTCTTCTTCTTCTTTTCATTCTTCTTCTTCTTTTCATTCTTCTTCTTCTTTTCATTCTTCTTCTTCTTCTTTTCATTCTTCTTTTCATTCTTCTTCTTCTTCTTCTTTTCATTCTTCTTCTTCTTTTCATTCTTCTTTTCATTCTTCTTCTTCTTTTCATTCTTCTTCTTCTTCTTTTCATTCTTGTTTTCATTCTTCTTCTTCTTCTTTTCATTCTTCTTTTCATTCTTCTTCTTCTTCTTTTCATTCTTCTTCTTCTTCTTCTTCTCATTCTTCTTTTCATTCTTCTTCTTCTTCTTTTCATTCTTCTTTTCATTCTTCTTCTTCTTCTTTTCATTCTTCTTCTTCTTCTTTTCATTCTTCTTTTCATTCTTCTCATTCTTCTTTTCATTCTTCTCATTCTTCTTTTCATTCTTCTTCTTCTTCTTTTCATTCTTCTTTTCATTCTTCTCATTCTTCTTTTCATTCTTCTTTTCATTCTTCTTCTCATTCTTCTTTTCATTCTTCTTCTTCTTCTTTTCATTCTTCTTCTTCTTCTTTTCATTCTTCTTCTTCTTCTTTTCATTCTTCTTTTCATTCTTCTTCTTCTTCTTCTTCTTCTTCTTCGTCGTGCCCCGTGACTGCCCAAATGAGTGAAGTGTGCGGTGATTCTAAGATCGACGGCACTCATCTGCATGTCATACTGACTGACAGTATTATTTCTCTTCCCCAGCAGACTCCAAGGGCATTTAAATTAAAGGTACAGTGTTCTGCACTAATATAAAGGCTCTCTGAAGCCTAGAAACCCTTTTAATAAGTTAAATTCGCGGCGAATAAATTCGCATCGAACCGAATTTCTCCCGCAAATTCGGCGAATCAGCCGAATCAAATTTTTGAATAATTCGCTCATCTGTAGTTGTGGGTTTAGTAACACTTTAAGATTGGAAGTAGGGATGCACCGAAATTCCGGTGGCCGAAACGTTTCGGCCGAAAACACCCCTTTCGGCTGTCGGCCGAAATGAAAAAAAAAAGCACTGATACAGGTGCTAAAAAAACCTGCCCCTCAATGCCGCCTGTCCGCCCACCCACTCCCCCCCCCGCTCGGGAGTTGTCTTACCTGAGAAACTATTAATCCTGGCGTTGGGCATAGAGATGAGTGAAGGCAAGATGGCCACCACACATCTCTATGCCCTTGGAGGACTGGAGCGATGTCACTTCCAGTTCCGGCCATTTTTTTTATTAAAGCACTAGGTCAATGCTTTTTTTTATCTAATGCTTTACATTGCAGAGGAGAGATGTGGGGTCTTATTAACCCCATATCTCTCCATTAAGAGGACCTGTCACTAATTATTTCTATCACAAGGGATGCATGCATTTCTTGTGATAAGAATAAAAGTGATTACAATTAATTTAAAAGGAACAGTGCAAAAAAAAACATTAAATACATTTTTTAAACAAGTTTAAAGTGCCCCCCATCCCCCCGTGCTTGCACATAGTGGTGAACGCATACGTAAGCCATGCCCACATATGTAAATGGTGTTTAAACCACACACATGAGGTATCGCCACAAATGTTGGAGCAAGAGCAATAATTCTCGCACTAGACCTCCTCTGTAAACTTTACACTGTTAACCTGTAGACATTTTTAAAGCATCACCCATTGAGATTTTTAAGTACCACAGTTTCACACCATGCCACGAGCTTGCGCTTTTTTAAAGTGTGACATGTTAGGTATCTATTTACTAACTATAACATCCTCTTACATATTTTACAACACAATTGGGGTATATATTGTTTTTTTTTTTAAAAAAAAGTGTATTATTTTCCAAAAATATATATATTTATTTTTAAAAACTGCGCATTTCGGTTTTCGGCCAAGTGAATTTTAAATTTTCGTTACCCAAATTTTCATTTCAGTGCACCACTAGTTGAAAGCTTGACCTTGTGACTTACAATGACACTGCAATCAGAGCTTTTTGCTTCTTTGTATTGGAAAGAGTGGACAAGTGGTTGTATGGCGTGCAAATGGCGTACCCATAGATGTACCCTCTTTTTGCACCTACAAATTTACTATTTTCCTAAGATGGAATTTTGGAGGTGTTGTTCCATGCATTGCGAGACCAGCAAAATACTATGAACTTCTCCCCTCCACCATTCAATCTGTTGAAAGGTGGAGGATTGATCATGGATCTTCCTGACTGTAGAATAGCATATATACTGTACTTTGCATTAAAGCTTAGTCTTAGATTTTGGATTAACTGTAAAGCATAACCTAACCACTAAAATTAAAGAGGCATGTATCATTTCTGTACCTGAATCTTGGTGTGATTTATGTATACCTGCCAGATCTGTGCAGTAATACACTGCAAAACTCTCCCTCTGTGAAGGAGCTTCCTGTAATGAAGACCTCTTACTGTTGCCCTCTCTCCTTGTGCAGGATGACTGGTCTTTAGTTTTCTGCAGGCAGCCTGTAGTGGGCGTAGCCTGCTGGACCCCTCCCACAACTCTGTTCACTGGAGAGGCTATGTACCACATAGTGATGATGTCACTGCTACTTTTACAAGTATTTACTGGGATTGCAAAGGCATTTGGTTCACACACAGTGGATTTATTGCTATCGAGGAACATATTTAACCTCCCTAGCGGTATGATTATTTCAGATTTTTGGTGCTGAAAGCGGTACCATTTTTTTGCATGGAAATATGTTTTTTTTTTATTGTAGGGCTGAAATTTTTAGGAATAACTCACTGAAATCTGTCCGAACAAGAGTCTAGTAAACATCCCGGGTATGATAAAATTTGAAACACAAAATCATAAATTATAATTTAATAATCATAAAAAATAATAATATAATAATACATTTAATTCCATAATATAATCAAACCAAAAACACTGAAATTTGAAATATAGCGCCAAGTTCGCACATCACTGAGCAAAGTCGCTAAATTTTTTTCACTGTTTGATGACGAATTTCCCCACGAATCATTATCACTCAATTCTGCAAGTGGTTCTGATTTACTATCGCTGTTCTCTAGCTGGTCTAAAACCGCTTTTGACCTAAAGTGACGCTTTTTGGACGCCATGGACGTTTCTCAGTTTCCAGGCAGAAAGAACAGTAAAAATGCAGGCAGGGCGCCGGACAAAGTACTCGGGACAAAATGTATGTGAAATGGTTTGATACAGTAATGGAATACTATGTGATTTTAGTGAATGTCACTTTTTGTCATTTTTGAATTTCCCGCCGTTCCGTCCCCCGTACGTCCCGACGCTCGCAGGGGACAGAACCCAGAAGACAGATGCCGGCATCCGCCGGATTACATTGCCGGGGACACTGCAGGAGGGACATCGCGGGAGTGCAGGACAAGGTAAGTGATGGAGGGATCGTGGAGCAGCGCTGCAAGGTATTCCCGAGTGTAGCTCGGGGTTACCGCTTGTGGTACTGAAACCTTACCCCGAGCTACACTCGGGAATACCGCCAGGGAGGTTAAATGAAAGTTTTTTTTTTTCAATTCAGCTTTAATACCTTAATATAATTTTAAAAGGCGTATTTCATATTTATAAATCTGCAGCTTTTGTTAAGATAATCCCTGGTGCTCCTGCTAACCAGGTTCAAACACTTCCTGTTTTAGCATGACAACTCTATGGGATTGATTTACTAAAACTGGCGAGTGCAAAACCTGGTGCAACTCTGCATAGAAACCAATCAGCTTCCAGGTTTTATTGTCAGAGCAAAATTGAACAAGCTGAAGTTAGAAGCTGATTGGCTACCATGTACAGCTGCACCAGATTTTGCGCTCTCCAGTTTTAGTAAATCTCCCCCTATGTCCCTTTCTTCCAATTGTGATCCTGCATTGTCATCTTGTCACATTGGCTTTAAATGTAGACAGTAACTGGCCTTGCCAATTAATATTACACAGACATGGTCCACTGTTGTCAGAAAAACCAAACCTGCTTGTAAAATGCCAGGCTGCCATTGCTGGAGTACATGTGGACAGAAAGTGGTTGAAATGGGCTGCAGGAGATCCATAGCAATGAGATGGAAGGATGGATACAAGGTGAAAGCAAGTATTTAAAAAAAAAAGGCTGTTTATGATACACAGTGATTTGGCAAGCTTAACTCCTTGGCGACCAGCCGTATGTACATACAGTGCCTTGAAAAGTATTCACACCCCTTGAAGTTTTCCACCTTGTGTCATGTTACAACCAAATCGTAAATGTAATTTATTGGGATTGTATGTGATAGACCAACACAAAGTGGCACATAATTGTGAAGTGGAAGGAAAATTGTGATTTTAGGTACTTATATAGCGTTGTCAATTTACGCAGCACTTTACATATATATTGCACATTCACATCAGTCCCAAACCCTCAAGGGGTGTACAATCTAAAGTCCCTAACTCACATTCATACATACACATACTAGGACCAATTTAGACAGGAGCCAATTAACCTACCAGCATGTCTTTGGAGTGTGGGAAGAAACTGGAGTACCCAGAGGAAACCCACGCAGGCACAAGGAGAACATGCAAACTCCAGGCAGGTGGTGCTATGGTTGGGATTTGAACCACCAACCCTAGTACTACAAGGCTGAAGTGCTAACCATTTAGCCATTGTGCTGCCCTAAAATGATAAATGGTTTTCAAAATGTTTTACAAATAAATATCTGAAAAGTATGGCATGCATTTGTACACTTTTCAGATATTTGTAAAATATTTTGAAAACCATTTATCATTTTCCTTCCACTTCACAATTATGTACCGCTTTGTGTTGGTCTATCACATAAAATCCCAATAAAATACATTTACGTTTTTGGTTGTAACATGACAAAATGTTAAATTTCAAGGGATATGAATACTTTTTCAAGGCACTGTATGTGACCTCTCGGTGGGTAGGCCTTAATACTGAGAGGCCGCATATATGCGTACCTGTTACTGGCAGCTAACCGAAAGCTCCTGATCTCTACTTGCATTTGGGAGCTTTCGGATCATGTGACCACTGTGACAGTCAATCACAGTGGTCACATGATCAGAAACCCTGCCTTGCTTCCCGGCATCTGAAACCCCTTAACGAGCCTGGAAGCTCTGGCGCAAAGGGGTTAAAGCCTAACTCCCATCAAAAAAAAGTCTTCCCATGCAGTCAGGTTGTGCCCACACTGCACAGGTCAACTGCTCACTGTGTCCAGGGGTAAGGAGAAAGCTGTATGGTCACCCAGTCCTCTGCTCTACTGGCAAGCAGCTTTCCCCAACAATCCCATGGTGGACTGTTCCTGACGACCTCACATCAGGTCTATGAGAACGTCAGGAACAGTCCACCGCACAAGACCTCTAGACCACAGGGGTGGGGTGTGGGGGTGCAAGACCAACAGGGACCAGTCTTGTGTAGGAAGGATTGGAGGATTAGGTAAGTATATCTTTATTCTCCAAGAATGTGGGCACAGCCCCGCTGCACGGGAAAACTTTTTTTGGGTCCCGGAGGTGGGCTTTAATGACATTATAATGAGTTTACATCTTCTAATTTTTTTTGTCCAGGTGTGACCACTTATACAAATGTTTTCTTAGTGTTTGTAGCTCTTCTTTATAAAAGTAACATTTTTATTTATTTATTTTCAGTGTATTGATCTTCTAATTTAATTAAAAAAACATCCACTGCCCACCTCCCGCATCATTGCAGAGATTGGCCAGCTTGCCTTTTCAGGACATAGCGCAATACTTCTATTCATTAACTTTTTCTGCAAGAAATAACAGCGGATGACTTCCCCTCTTTATTCATCTTGACATGGGAGAAACTTACACCTGCTACACATCGACTCTGCGAGGATTAGTCTGACGGAGTGACATCTGCACTGGAAGAAATTTCCTGATGTTTGAGAATTGCTGACACATCCAGAAAAATGTATGAGCCCAATATGTCAGCCTAACATATGGTTCTCCAGCTCTACGATCTTCAGAGACCGTACATGGTTCTCCTGCGAGACTGTCTCACAGATATCTTGATGTACCTGCCAGGAATGTGTACTGAGTGTGACGATGGCTCTACACTGAAGGTTATTATAGTCACTTTAACAATAACTCCAACGTTAAACCTATTTCCTATGAAGAGCAACCCCAACAAAAGAATTACTAACTGCTAATTAGCACACAGTTTTTCAATACATATGCCCATATGCCCTCCTGAAGCGCCCCTACCACTGTTGGGATAAACATAAAAACATTAAAAAATTATAGCAGAAAAAAGGCTAAGTGGTCCACCAATTTTTTATTTATTATTTCATTATATTTTTTTATTTAAATGTAATATATATATAAAATGTAATACTGCAATAACAAACAGTGGTAGGGGGGCTTCAGAGAGAGAGAGAGAGAGAGAGAGAGAGAGAGTTATTTTTATTGTAGTTTTTATTTATTTTTCATTTATTTTTCATTTATTTTTCATTTTTTGTTTGTCTTTTTTGAGTATAGATCTATTCCAAGCATCTTTGAATCCACTTACGGTTGACCGACTCACTACCTCTGTTGGAAGTTTATTCTTTCAGTGGAATAATACTTTCCAAGATTAGTTTTGAACTTTTCTCCTGCTAATTTAAAGTCATGTCCCCCTGTTCTAGAAACTGGCTTCTTATTGAAAATACTGCCCTCCTGAACCTTATTCAACGCCATGTTGTATTTACAGTGGTTGTAAACTCTCAAATATACCCATTGAAGTGGCTGACTTCAGGTGAAGAAACACATCCTCCTACATAAGTTGTAACTTTTTATCTGTAGAAGTCTCTTTTCTACATTCATTTAAAGTACAGAATGTACACAGCTTTTCTGAGCTTCTAGAGGCATGAGGCAGGGATCTGATGTCAAACACTGCACAGCTCAGAGGAAAGTTGAGTGTAATTTGAGACCTGAGTGGGGGAAAGGGACACACCCCATCTACACAATTTCATATTGAAACATGCACAGAGGAGGCTGTATGCTGGAGCCTCTCTTTCCCATCCCCCTCTATCGCTTGGAGTCTCAGACAGTCAAACATGACTCATGCAGGTAGTGGAGGAACCAGACTGAAGACAGAAATAACATTGGTAGACACTATAGGGGGATATGCTTTGTTCATTTTCATGTTAGAGGTTTACAACTACTTTAAAGGATAAGTTCACCTTTTTTAACACGTTACTGTAAAACCACCCCCGGGGTCTTCTCCCCCAACCCCCACTAGCTGTCACAATTTAAACAAAAAACTCATTCTTTCAAAGTGAATGGGAAACTACAAGTCCCAACAGCCTTTGCGGCTAAAGCCTTTCAGTTCTCAGTGAACTAGTTTCTCAGTCGCTTTGCTCTTTCCACCTATCTGCATGGTCCTGCACTGCAGCAGTCTGGACTGGCTCCGTGTGCTGCTTCTCCCTCTCCCAGTCTGAGCTCTGCTGCAGAGAGGAGTGCACCAGATTAAATTCCAGGACCTGCACTACATGCATGAAAAAGAAAAGCTAATTTAGATATATAATAATGCAGTGATGGCAAACCTTTTAGAGACCAAGTGCCCATACTGCAACCCAAAACCCACCTATTTATTGCAAAGTGCCAACAATGCAATTAAACCTGAATAGTGAGGTTTTAGTTTAGAAAAAGCAACCCATACATGATCATGATCATTAAAACGTTATTGCACTATGGAGGTCTTCTCTGTTTGCGCCTTCATACATGCCTTAGTCTTATTGTGTGGAAGGGTATCTTGAGGTGCACTGATGTTGGAGTGGAGTTCTATTGGAACCAGTGGAGCCAGATTGTGAGACACCTTCTGGTGTGGGATATCAAAAAGTGTTGTGGCCCTGAGGGGTCGATGATGCTAGGAGGTGAGGAGGCACTCTAGCCACTGTGGGATAAGTTACACTAGAGTGTCACCAAGAGCACAAAGCAAGTGTGGAATGAAGATTGAAGCATTTTATGTTTGATTGAG
Organism: Staurois parvus; assembly: GCF_062004578.1. Lineage (NCBI taxonomy): Eukaryota > Metazoa > Chordata > Amphibia > Anura > Ranidae > Staurois > Staurois parvus. Next base: position 2,689,556 of record NW_028318512.1, read on the forward strand.
CACAGTTGTTATTTGCACAGAACTTTATTTTCAGAAGATTGCTTTACATTCATTTGTTTACTATTGCATTTGAGCACTGGTCACTTTATAATCTAAGTGTGGATATCACTTATATTTACACTAACCTGGTGGGCCTAATTGGTTGGCTGACCAGGCATCTGGTTGTACACAGTTTATTGTGGGTTTGTAAATTGAGCACTTGTCACTTCTATATCATTTGTTGGAGTCACTTATGTATGGTATTTTCTATTACTGTATAATAATTTATATATTTATAGAATATCAATATTTTTATTACATTAATTGTGAATGTGGATTTTGGTTTTTAATATTTTGCAAAATTTATATTTATTTTTATCTAATTGTGTTATTACACTTGTTTAGCGCTTCACCATTTATTGGTTTACAAAGTTCCACTGACCACCAGTACAAGGGGGGCAAAGTTCAACTGGCAACCAGCACAAGGGGGCAAAGTTCCACTGACCACCAGCACAAGGGGGCAAAGTTCCACTGACCACCAGCACAAGGGGGCAAAGTTCCACTGACCACCAGCACAAGGGGACAAATTTCCACTGACCACCAGCACAAGGGGACAAAGTTCCACTGATCACCAGCACAAGGGGGCAAAGTTCCAATGCCCTCCAGCACAAGGGGGCAAAGTTCCACTGACCTCCAGCACAAGGGGGGCAAAGGTCAGCTGACCTCCAGCACAAGGGGGGCAAAGTTCCACTGAGCACCAGCACAATGGGGCAAAGTTCCACTGACCACCAACACAAGAGGGCAAAGTTCAGCTGACCACCAGCACAAGGGGGCAAAGTTCCACTGACCACCAGCACAAGAGGGGAAAGTTCAGCTGACCACCAGCACAAGAGGGGAAAGTTCAGCTGACCACCAGCACAAGGGGTCAAAGTTCCTCTGATCACCAGCACAAGGGGGCAAAGTTCCAATGCCCTCCAGCACAAGGGGGCAAAGTTCCACTGGCAACCAGCGCAAGGGGGCAAAGTTCCACTGACCATCAGCACAAGGGGGCAAAGTTCAGCTGACCACCAGCACAAGGGGGCAAAGTTCCACTGACCATCAGCACAAGGGGGCAAAGTTCCACTGACCATCAGCACAAGGGGGCAAAGTTCCACTGATCACCAGCACAAGAGGGCAACGTTCAGCTGACCATCAGCACAAGGGGGCAAAGTTCCACTGACCACCAGCACAAGGGGGCAAAGTTCAGCTGACCACCAGCACAAGCTTAAATCTTGTGTTAATAAAAACGAATGTATTAAAACTCACAGCCAGTCCAATATATATATATATATATATATATATATATATATATATCCTTGGCGCTGCTACTCCTTTCCGAGCATGGTCCCTATGTGCGCCGTTACAGGGGCGGACTGACAACTCATGGGGCCCCCGGGCAATAGGGGATCATGGGGCCCGTGTCCTTGCCCAAACCCAAAAAAGCCTATGAAAAAGGTACCAGGGGCATCTCATGGGGCCCCCTACTGACCCTGGGCCCTCAGGCAGTGCCTGAGTTTCCAAATGGTCAGTCCGCCCCTGCGCCGTTATCCGTTACAATATTTGGTGTCTTTTATATCTGCCTGGTGTTCCGATTTAACCATGTATTTTTTTTATTAACTAAACTGAAATTTCATTTTAAGGCTTCCTACCTATAAGGTTCTAGTTTCTAGATTCTAACCTCAAGTGTCAACTCTATATACTGTGTATAAATATACAGTATATATTCATACACTGTATACATTTTTTTTTTACAGAGCTGATCATTTTGGAGATAACCACATGCTTTTCATCACCTCTCCACCCCCTCATCCCTAATAGATAAAGTGTCATTCTCTGAGACAGAATTCATGGAGTGCAATGTATTGGTTTTCAACAGAACTATATAGAAGTCTCTCCAAAGTGAAAGGAAAGGTCTGCAGCAAGATAGAGGGAAGAAGCGAATTCCACCTTTCATAGATGACAAGATAGCGAGACACTTCCAATCTGACAATGTGTTTCATTAACAAAGTGCATCGCACACAAAGCCATTCCGATTTCACAAAACAAAGCAGACATGCTGACAGACATACATATAGAGAACACAAAAACTTATCCAAATCTGAAAATGCATTAAAAAAATAATTATATAATGTGAACTCATATCAGTTATTTACAGTCGTGCAGTAAGACATGGCAATCAGAATTTATCTTTCACGGATCTGAATAGCTGAAATTGGATTAGCTATCACTGCACATTTTATATAAATATGGTTTGCATTCTTTAACGTCCAATTATTTTTTTCTCTGTTTCAATACTTTCTATTAAAGTTTTGGAAATGTAAGTGTACAATAAACAGAAATAGAGAACTAGAAAAGGAGAAATAGAACGTTTCACAGTGGCTTATGCATAGGTTACATTACAGGTAGTATTTTAAGTTTTACATTGAAGATAAGCAAAAGGTACAGAGGGCTACAAAAATTATATTTCACCTAGGAAAGTGACCCTTGTACCAGTCAAGGGTGAGCAGTGGAGAAGCCCATTATTCACCAGGGCAGCACATGTCATAGGTGGCGGTAATCCCCCTGAAGGATGTAGTAGGTGCAAAGAGGGGCCCATGCTGAATTGAAGCTTAAGGCAACCCACAAAATTGGGCCAAGGGGATACCTATGTTGAATAGTGAACCCTGCAAAACATAGCATATCTTGGAAGACTTAGTAAGAGAGAGGATAAAATATTAAGAGGGGGGAGAAGGTGGGAAAGGTGGGTTAAGGGGGAGGAGAGAAGGGATAGGACAAAGCTGGGCTAGGGAGGATCCCACACTCCAAGGCATCGGAGATATGCGGCCGTGCGGACTGCGTTTTGCACGGGCACAACAGCCCATTCATTTGAATGGAAGTCCTTGCACTTCTTTGGAAAACGCAGCCCACACGGGAACCTCAGTTCCCAGTACGGTTGTGTTTTCCAGTGCGGGCGGCGTGCCATTAGAATTAATGGCACCCTCCCACGGGTCCGCATTTCTCTGTGCTGGTGGTGCGGCTGCACGGATTTTTGTGAGGATCCGCAGCAGCACCACCCGCACAGATATGAAGCTAGGGTAAATGTGATGGCCAGGTGTTCACAGATTTTTGGCCATATAGTGTAATTACAAAGAATTGTAAGGGGAAAAATTGCTATCACTAGCGGAGATGTGAAAGTAGATGCCGGACTTTTGTAATGGGGATCATATTGTGTTTATATGCACTACATTTTTTATTGTTTTTTCTACTGAAAATACAGTTTTGCTAAACAGTTGCACAAATACCATGTAACATAAAAAAATGCAGTCATTTTTTAGTCTAAAGTGCCTTTGCTTTCAGAAAATATATATAGTCTTTTGGGGGTTTTAAGTAATTTTATAGTAAAAAATTCTGATTGTCACATATAAGTGAAAACTGAAAACAAATGTGCTAGAGGGGCAAATGGGTTAAATTCTTTAGAAGAAATAAAGGTAAACATGTTTTCTAGGTAAACAAGGTTGCATATTATATATTTTTCCTAGAGGGGACTGTTTTTGTCCCCAATGGAAGTTAAGGTATACTTCAAAGACACAAAGAATGCAAAAGAGATTTCCAATACTTTTATCCTTCAAAGACTTGAAGGTTTTCCTTCGTCAAGAACGGTAAAAAAAATGCATCTACACCCAGGGCAGCTTTTCAAGAAAGTATATTAATATCTAGTTAGTGTTATTATTTTATTTACCCTTTGCACATGGTAAGGCGTCCATCAATAATTTAGCATTTTTTTTTAAACTTTACAATTATTCATCGTTTACGTTCACATCTAGTAATGTCATTTTACATGAGGTCAGGAAGACCAGTTAATAGTATAATCCCCTTCAAAACATAACAATAAAATCCATCTATAATTGCTTTTTCAAGAAGAATTTTGTCTAAGGTCACTATCCTATTAAGTTTATAAGCCTTCAATTAATTCACATCTTTATTATTTGCCTGAGACTGTCCAGGATGCTTTGCTTGAGCTCCGGAGCTGAAATAAATTGCAGACAATCTTTCATCAAGGACAAAAAAAAGCTAGCAAATGAAATGGCACATATTTTCTTTCTGTAATTTCCAAGGCCAATTTAAATGGCACTATGTTATAATTGCCTGTGTAGGTTCTAACTTTTGTCCCTTGGATAAAATGAATAACTGATTTTTTTTTTTTAAGCATTAATCAAAGTGCCTTTACAAATCCTGTTTCCGTCACACAAAAAGAAGACACTGAATATTCTTATTAAAATCATTTGCTGAAGCATAAAGTTTTTTTTTGTTTTTTAATGACAATACTGCTATTATTTTTAAAGCAATTTTTTTTAAAATTGAATTTATCATATATGAATCAAGGTCACAGAGCTACAAAGCAGACTGAAACTTATGCTGTATCTAAAGATCAAACTTTTTTTACTTGTCATCGGACACAAGTTGATTTCCTCATTTTGATTTTTAGGTTCAATAATGCAGAGAATCCTATTTATATTTTATTTCATTAATCAGAGATCCAGTCCCATATCCCAATCATTTTAATCCTGTAGTCCCAGGGGGGTTTGATCTCCCAGGTTAAGAACTCTGTTCTAGGGTTTTTTAAGAAAAAATAACTTGTCTATACTTACCTGTGTGGAGTGGTTTTGCACAGAGCAGCCTTGATCCTCTTCTTCTATGATCCCCTGCAGGCTCTCCCGGCCCCTCGCTCCTGTCGGGTGCCCCCACAGCAAGCAGCTTGCTATGGGGGCACCCGCTGCTCCATATGTCCATTCACACACAGAGCCGTGGCTAAGCCCCACCCCCTTTCTCTTCTCATTGGCTCACTGGCTGTGATTGACAGCAGTGGGAGCCAATGGATCCTGTTTCTGTTTCAGCCAATGAGAAGAGGGATACCTGGGATAGCCGAGACTCCAGTGCTCATCGCTGGATCAGAAAGGGGGCTTAGGTGAGTATTAGGGGGAGCTGGGGAGGATGCTGCACACAGAAGGTTTTTTTACATTCATGAATAGAATGCATGAAGGTAAAAAAACCTTCAGCCTTTACAACCACTTTAATGCCCATCTCTGGGAAATAAAACTCATGCAGTGGGATTGTGCCTGCACTGCAAGAGTTAACTGCTTGTTTATGTAGGGGAGAGGATAAAGGAGATATACTTACCTAATCTTCCAATCCTCCCAGCACAAGACCTGTCCAGCACCCCCCACGCTCCAGCAGTCTCAAGTTGTAGACTAAAAACGACCTCCAATCCCAGAGGATGCCAGTTTTGGGGAAACGCGTCAGGTGGAGTCTTGATGTGATGTCCTTGTCGGCTAACACCGCAACCACTTTTTCTTTTGTCATATGAAGCGTGCTTTACCTGCATACATGTAGGTGCACGGCTTTTTTAAACAAAGGATTATTTTCACTTACTGCACTATGAGGCTTCTCCGTATTTGCACCTTATATATATGCCTGCATGATGAATGTTATACCCCATTGATGTGATTGGATCCCATCCTGGAGGGTGTCAGTGAGAGTGCCATCCTTTGGTTTGATGTTTAAGAGCTTTTTGACCTTTGTCATTCGAGATCAATTCCACCTGGTAAGAGGCCATTCTCTTTCTCCCTGAGGAGCACTTTGGGCACTGAAGCACTTTGTAAAGTGGAAGATTACAAGCACTGAGCACTTTTTAAAAATGTTGGTTTTATTATAACCAATGGACTTCCTTTTGGTGATATGCTGCAAATATTATGATTTATATGTTCATATCTGTTCATTTGCATTCATTGTTAAATAATTTTCTATTTAAAGGAACAGCGCACTTTTTTTGTTTCATTAAGTTGTGAACTTTTGCTGATGTCATCATGCTCAGAGCAGGCTCCATAGACCAGGAACAGTCCACTGCTGGATCATGGAGAAATGCCATTTTGTGCTGGAACAAAGAATTGGTAATTGGAGTATAACAGTTGACCGATGCACTGTGGGCACAACCCCCTGCATGGGAAAAAAGTTATTTTTTGCCCAGAGTTGGGGTTTAAACTGTATATATATATTTTTTTTTTTTTTTTCTGGCTAGTTGGTAAGCGTGCTGGAATTTTTTTTCCATGTTTTCATTTTGTGAAAAGCCAGTTCATACCATAAAAAGCTAGTTTTAAATTGATTAGAGTGGTTGCCATTTTTTCAACTGCTGCTGGATTTGGTGTGGAGACACACTACAGATCTTCAGCTGTCGGGCTGGACTTCTTGTCTGTATCTGCACCTTTAAGGTGGAATGGGCTACTATAAAAAGGTACCAGGGGCATCTCATGGGGCCTCCTACTGATCCCGGGCCCTCGGGCAGTGCCAGAGTTTCCAAATGGTCAGTCCGCCCCTGGGTAGGTGACTGTTCCATCAAGGAAGAAGCAGGATGGGACCAGGGGCAGCATGGTGTAAACCGCCAACCAATGAGAGGGACCCTTAAACGCTTGTTCTGTGTGATGTAAGCACAACAAGCTGTCCCTGGTTAGACCGCAGCAGTTAGCCATTTCCTTGTATTTACATTCTATAAGTCCATTTAAAGCCTAAGTTGTTTTTTTTTTTTTCAATAAGCACAACAGACAGTATTTACATTCAATGAGAGGTATCAGAAAATCCTTTCCCTCTATTGCACTGAAAAGTGCCTCTAAATTAAGAATTGTACTGTAGTGAAGTTATGCCATAAAGCAGCTGTGGCTGCTGTCTTAATTGAAATCTTCCACTCCCCTCATCTCCCCATCCCCTGCAGTGCTGAGCTTCTGGTTCTGCAGGGGTTAACGTAGCCACTGGACCTGCCATAGGCACTTATCAAGAGTGCAAACTATAGACAGGCTTTCTGCCCACCTCTTCCATTCATAAAAGCTGTACTATAGCTTCCATTCATTGAAAGTACTTGATAAATGGAGGAAGCAAATGTTTCATTCATCCACCCATCCTACATTCATAAAACACTCTTCATTGAAGGAAGCTATAGTACAGCTTTTATGAATACAGGGAGAGATGTAAAGGGCGGGCTAACTTGGCGCTCTTGATGAGTGCCTATGACAGGTCTAGTGGCTTGTAATAACTTCCCCAGCACTGAAAGATTACCGGGAGGACAGAAGATTTCAACTAAGACAGCAGCCTCCAGCACGATTAACACTTCTCATTGTTTTGTGTTGGAAAAAAGAAATGAACTAAACTTAGACTTTAAAGTTTACATGGGGTGTCAGAAGTTCCTGGGTCTATCTTAAACCAAAGTAACCTTTTAAAGTGACCCTGTCACTATTTATAAAAGATAAAAGGAAGCACTCCATGCAAAGTAAATAAACAATGCCTGCCTGTTCTAATTCCTGCATCACCTTACTGCAACTACATTGTTTAAAGATCTTTGGCATCTGTCATACCTTCAGACAGATCAAACTCTTGGCCCCCTATATACGACATTTATCCGGAAAAAGTCTAGCCATTGTTAATATAGCAAGAACAGTTTGGCGACATCCATGTAACCTGGAAGCCAAGGAGAGTAGACTGGAATGGACATACTTGAACAATGAAGACTTCATTGTACTAGTTCATAGGGGTGCTAGACGCCATTGAGGGGGCATGTATAGTGTGTGGCCATCGCATCCAAAAGGACTGAGCTAGTAGAGCATGGACTCTGCATCCAATTTTGTGTTGAATTTGAACATTCATCTGTGGAAACTATTCGGGTGATTCAGAAAGCTTTCAGGGACAATGCAATGAGTGCAGAGCAAATAAAAGTGTGGATCAACTGATTCAAAAATTATTGAGATTCTGTTGAAAATCCCTGCCTTGCAATTTCTGGCTTTTCTGAAAACTAAAATCACTTTTGAAAGGGAAGAGATTTCAGACCGCCAATGAGATTCAGGAAAATATGACAAGGCAGCTGATGGCAATTTCAACAAAGGATTTTGTAGAGTGTTTTGAAGAGTGGAAGAGACACTGGGAGAATTGTGTGAGATCTAAAGGTGCCAACTTTGAAGGGGACTAAGATGTCATTGTCCTATGTACAAATGTATTTTGCATTTTGTATTTTCAATAAATGTTTAAATATTTTTCATGTTACATGGCTGGATACTTTCCAGGCAGACCTCATACATTGTGATTCCTTATGCCAACCCCTGCATTACTACTGTGTCATGTAATAATGTAGTGGCCAGTGAAGGAAACCACAAAGCTTAGCAGAGGGCGCTACCATCTGACACTCCTGGAAGTGTCAAAAGAAGAAGATCTTTTTAATAACATTATTCTTTCAATACAGCGGAGTCTCGGCACACAAGCAGTGTGACAGGTCATTTTTGTTTGTTTATTTTACAAGAACACCTTAATTTTACCTCTTGAAAATAGTGACAGAAGCGCTTAAAAATGCAGATCCTATAGCAGAAAACAGCATAGGGCTGGGTACTCTCAAAGCCCCACAAAATGTAAAAAAGCAATGGGTAATTCAGTTGGCATGGCATGAATCATTTACATATATATTGTTTGATTATTTTGTTCTATTACCCAGATAGTAACACATACACTGCTACTGACAGTTCTCGTGTTGTTATCAACCAAGATTGTTTTGGAGATGCAAGCTTGTTTCCTAATATAGGTTTCCTGCAGAGGGAAAGACTTTAGCTGTGCCCTGTGTTCATTCACTGCTTCACTGATAACATTTAATAAATTATCTTCTACGTAACTTGCAAGCAATGGTTCTTCAAATGTCATTTGATATAAAAAGCTTTCCTTGCTAAATAAAGATATATGTTCCTCTAATGTTCACAGACAAAAGTATATATATATATATATATATATATATATATATATATATTTTTTTTTTTTTTATTGCAAACCGCTGCAGTAAATAAATCAAGACTTTGCTAATCTGAGTTAACTCTTTGGTTTCCATGTCTCAACAAAGCAGGGCTCAAGGTAGATATAAAGGCACATTATTGCAAAATTATTAGAGGAACTTCACCCCTTCATGTTATTTATTTATGTATTATATTGCCATCATATCTTTATTTATTGGGTTGGTTTCATTGGGTTATCCTCAAAATACACTCACACATTGTCATGATCCGCCTGGCAGCATCTCTATCGGTCCACAGCACAGATTTCCTCAGGGCGCAGGGTCTAAGTCCCAATCTGCTTATTCACCAGGGCCCCTGATGGTGGGGATGGACTTGGAGCAGACTGAGACCAGGTCGCAACCCCGGAGTATGTCCGACAATGGTAGAGAGCACCGTAAGAGGAGTGCGGGGTAAGGAGTCTGCTGTGAAGAGGCTGGCAGACCTGGTAACCAGGAACGATCCCTGCGGGATGGATGGATCGTCTGTATGTCAGGAAGTGTAGTCAGGCGGGCCAGGTCAGCAACGTGCGGGCAGCGAGGTACCGGAGGAGAAGGCAGAGAGTGGTCGAGGTCACAAGCCGGGTTCAGTAACTAGCGGACAGCGCGGTACAAGGGGTCAGGCAGAAGGATGGTCAGGCAAGCCAAGGTTTAAGCAGGATACAATCAGCAGGGTCAGGTACAAAGCAGAGGTCGGCAACAGAGTAACACAGGATCAGGTATCAGGAACAGAGCACAAAAGACCAAACGGCAATTTGACATACCTCTATTCCTGTTTAAATAGCCCGCCCTGCGCTGCCATTGGTGCCAGGCGCGTCTGCGATCGCGAGTGCGCATACGTGACCATCGCAATCGCCAGGGTCCCGCTGCCCGCTGATTAGAATGCATCGGTGTCCTGTGCATGCGCCGCCCGGCGTATCGCGGTGGGGACACCGATCCCTGACACACATCATTCCAGCGAGTACAGTGTTGTTCTGCAGCAAGCTCATGAGCCACATTGGGTCCTAGGCCAGCATTTTCTTCACTTACATCATAATGGCATAACAGGGCCTCCTGTCTCATCCAGGTTGTTGCAGAGCCAGCCCCGTGACCACCATATGGGCTGGCTGCAACGTCCAGGAAGAGACAGCCAAGCCTCTGATGATGTGCTGTGTCACATGTGCTGTAGATTACCCCAAGGCCTCCTGGGATGTGTGACATCAGTATACCAGGAAGCTGTGGGTGACTGGGTCATCATTCTTGCTCATGATAGAATCCCAGAAGTGTCAAGAGGGGTCCCAAAAAAGGTATTTGGAAGAATAAACAAAATGTCTAATTGTGGAAAAGGAGGAGGAGGGTAGGAGTGAGAAAAAATGGGTGGGGAAGGTGAAGTGGCTTGCTAGGGGGGCACTCAGTGGTAGGGAGAAGTGCTGGTGGTGGGCCAGAGGAGAGGAGGATTGGAGCTGCTCTGTGCAAAACTATTGCACAGAACAGGTAAGGATACATTGGGGTAATGAATAAGTGCTGTCTTTAGCGTGAAACAAGTTTACCTGCCAGTCCCCCACTGTATTTCCACTGTCTGTATTGGTTTTACCCTGGTTCAATAAAGTGGATTGTTTGGAGTGCAGCCCATCGGACTTCTTTTGTTCTCATCTATGCATCACACAAGCTGAGCAAGCATCTACAGGAGGAGTTATGCTAGGAGATTGGGAGTCTCTCTACTTTGAGCAGCGGTAAACATATAGGTAAGTATGACATGTTTGTTATTTTAAAGAAAACAAAATGTAGGTTTACAGTCACTTTATTATTTAATATTTAACAAACCAAAAGGGGAAAAATAAGAGAAAATATGTAATAACTTAATTGCTTAATAACGCAAAGTACAATAAATATAACTAACAAGAATCAGGAGGCCAGGCAGGTCAGCGTTCTAGGATAATTAAACATCAACAACGCCAAAAGGAAATTAAATCCTTACAGCTCATCTTGGAAAAAATAAAATAAAAAGTAAATAAAAGAAATACATTAGAAAGAAAAAATCAACTGCTCAGCATTAAGCCTTTTAAACTTTAGCCTGAATGTGCCCTGTTACATATTATAACATCTGAAACACTATCGTTCATAACAAACATTTTTTATCATTATAAGTCACGGTAGCCAGTCATATTTCCATTTAATGGTGCCAGATATGTCCATTTTACAGAGAATTGCAGTTCATGATCACCTGGACTGCTGAACCGCTGGCTGGATTCACCAAAGATCAAAAAGATCTTCATGAAAATATTCAGGCTAGTCAAAATTGGCCTGAATATTTGTTTTGTGCATTGTTATTTTAGAGGTTGAACTCGCTATACTGTTTAAAGGTATATTCAAAGTTAAAGCTGATCTCCAATAAAACTTGGAAATTCTCAACCAGGCCTCCATGGAATCCTAGGATTCCTCCAAAGGTTGCTAGGGGTTCCTTAACCACTTGCCTACCAGGCACTTATACCCCCTTCCTTACCAGGCCAATTTTCAGCTTTCAGCGCTGCCGCACTTTGATTGACAATTGCGCGGTCATGCAACATTGTACCCATATGAAATTTTGATCATTTTTTTCTCACAAATAGAGCTTTCTTTTGGTGGTATTTAATCGCCACTGGGCGCTTTACTTTTTGCGCTATAAATTAAAAAAAGTGCAAAAAATTTGAAAAAAAAAAAAAGTTTATTTGTTTCTTTTATAAAATTTTTCAAACAGGTATTTTTTCTCCTTCACTGATTTGCGTTGATGAGGCGGCACTGATGGGCACTGATAGGCGGCACTGATGGGCACTGATAGGCAGCACTAAAGGGCACTGATAGGCAGTACTAATGAGGTGGCACGGATAGGCGGCACTGATAGACAGCACTAATTAGGGGTCACGGATAGGCGGCACTGATATGCAGCACTGATAGGCGGCACTGATAGGTGACACTGATGATGGGTACTGATAGACGGCACTGACTGGCATCACTTCTGGGCACTGACTGGCGGCACTGACTGGCACAACCCCTGGGCACTGACTGGTGGCACTGACTGGCAGCACTGCTGGGCTGCACTGGTGGGTGGCACTGGTGGGCAGCACTGGTGGGTGGGCACAGGTGGGTGGCACTGGTGGGCACAGGTGGGTGGCACTGGTGGGTGGGCACAGGTGGGTGGCACTGCTGGGCACATGTAGGTGGCACTTCTGGGCACAGGTAGGTGGCACTGCAGAGTGGCACAGGTGGGGGCACTGCTGGGCACAGGTGGGGGCACTGCTGGGCACAGGTGGGGGCACTGCTGGGAACGGGTGGGCGGGGCTAGTGGGCGCACTGCTGGGCGGAACTTGCGGGTGTCACTGCTGGGCACCGATCATCAGGGCACTGATCATCAGTGCCCTGATGATCGGTGCCGATCCCCGCTCTGACAACTGCAGTACTTTCCTCACGATGTGACAGCGTGAGGAAAGTGCAGCCGAGAACCGGCACTTGCATTTCCCTGTGATCAGCGTGTCATTGGACACCGCTGATCACGTGGTAAAAGGCCGGTGGGATCGGCCTTTCACCACATCACGTGATCAGCTGTGTCCGTAGGACACAGCGATCACGGAGATCGCCGGGTGCGCGCCCCCTGGGGCGCGCAGGAGAGCGCGTTCTGGGAGGACGTCATATGACGTCCACTCAGAACTGGCCGGCCGCGGTGAAGCCGTCATTCGGCTATGCGCGGTCGGCAAGAAGTTAAGCAATGAGCAATTTTTGCCTTTTAGATAACCACTGACAAGTGTAATCTTTTTAGCAATTATTGGTAGGGGTTCCTTAAGACCAGAAAGTTATTTCAAGGGTTCCTCCACGTAAAAAAAAGGTTAAGAAAGGCATGCTATAGATGAAGATATGGACCTAAACCCTTGACTTTTGACAAACTGCTATTTGAATTTAGTAACAGTGCTGCTTACCCTACCTGGGTTGTATGTTGCAAGTCATCCCACCCAACTACAAGCCTCCCCTCACCACTCTACCAGAGGATTCAGGCTCCAGAACTATATGCTAACATCAGTGGCAAAGAAATAAGGATGGAGCCGCTCAACTTCCAACAGTCCAGAGTATATTTTTAATATCATTTTCTATGACAAAGCTCCTGGTGGAGTGAAATGTGTAGGAGAGCAGATTAATTTCTTGTATCAGATGACATTAATAACTATATTCTGGAGTTTTCTAAATTGAGCAGCTTTCATCCTTGTTTCTTTGCCATCACTAAGGCTGCATATTTTGGGGAAAGAAGGGGGACATTTGAAATATCATGTTATAAAGGCTATGTGCTTGTAAAGTTTTTCTTTGGATTAGGGGTTAAAGTGATTGTAAAGGCAAATATTTGTAATAAAAATAACAGACATGTTATACTTATCTGCTTTGTGCAATGGTTTTGCACGGAGAAGCTCCAATCCTCCTCTTCTTGGGTCTCCCTCTGGCACTTCTGGCCCCTCCCTCCTGCCGAGGGCACTTATGTGTGCTTGCTCCCGAGCCCCACTGTGTGTGTCAATAGGACACACAAAATGTAAATTTGCCCTCCCCCCCGGTCCCAGCAGTGGGAGCCAATGGCTGCTGAGTCTGAGCCAATGAGGAGGGAGATCCGTTACTCTTGTGAACATCACTGGATCCTGATCGAGCTCAGGTAATTGTTGGGGGCTGCAAATTGAGGGCTTTTTACCTTCATTCATATACATGCAGGTAAAAAAATAAACACTTTAAATTGAAGGGTCAATTGTAGGTTTGTTATTTCAGGATAATCACAATTTACTTACTTCATATCCCATTTTAGGTGTGATACATTTTTTAAGCATTTGATTTCCTTTTTTCGGGTTTCTTTTTGTACTATCTTTCAGATTTATTAAAATGGTTATAAAGGTTCAAAGTTTTTTACCTTCATGCATTCTATGCATGAAGGGTAAAAACCTTCTTTGTGCAACAGTCCCCCCAGTCTCCTCAATACTTACCTGAGCCTCATCGCAATCCAGTGATGTGAACGACAGCCTCGGCTGTCCCGGGTCTCTGCCTCCTCATTGGCTAGACAGAAAGCCTTTGGCTCCCGCTGCTGTCAATCACAGTCAGTCAGCCAATGAGGAGAGAGGGGGAAGGGCCAATCTTTGGCTCCGTGTGTGAATGGACACATGGAGCAGCGGGAGCCCCCATAGCAAGCTGCTTGCTGTGGGGCACCCGACAAGAGCGAGGGGCCCCTGTGAAGAGGAGGATCCGGGCTGCTCTGTGCAAAACCACTACAGAGAGCAGGTAAGTATATACATGTTTGTTATTCCCCCCCAAAAAAAATTAACCTTTAGAATCACTTTAAGTTTATTAAAGCTATTGGTACCAACAAGAGGAAATAATTTACCTGATCCTGGTCCTGGTCCTTTACAATTTTTTGGGAGTTTAGAGAATTTTGAAAGTTGCTGCAGCATTTGAAACTTTTTTGTTTGGGATTAAAACCCAAGGCTTTGCCGCAGGTCTGGACTTCCGGTTTACTACAAAAGGCAACACCAAAACAAGTCTTACCTTTTCCAAATCCCCCAGAAAAGGCTGCTGGTTTCTTGCCCTGAGCAATATAGATATTTTTCAGCACACACTTCAAAGAACAATCAATTCTTTTTTTTTTTTTTTTTTTTTTTTTTTAAGATATCCTTCTGCAATAGAGCAGTACAAGGGATTTAATCTGAAGTGGTCAGGGATTTACAGGAAGCTCTTGTTCTGAAAAGTTAAACAGTACAATACTACAATATTTACTACTCCTTCCTACAAGTAATATAGATGATTTTACAGTATCCTTTGGTCTTCGAGAAGTGCCAGCGGCGGTGTGCATAAACCTCTAGAAATTTATCGAGAACAATACAACAACCTGCTAAAATCTGATTGGCTATTCCAGAATCCTGGTAACTCAGGGTTAAAGTTTAAAAATTTGAACAGTAAAATGTTTTGCTCACTAAAGTAAATTCTGTGTCGTCTGTCAATGGTGGTAGATTAGTTAAGAAAAAAAAAGTCCATTGTTGCATTCATTAGGAACACAAATAACTGCTTTACTTTTAATTAGACACGTGCATTTCATTTTTTTAAATTAGTTTTTCGGACAGAAATTTTATTTTTGCAGATTCGGATGTATCCGAGTCTCCCAATGGACACAGAAATGAATAGCAACAGATCTGAAAAAGTTATAATGAAATTAACGAATGCATTCATATTATTCATTTCATTTGGATGATGTCAAATGATACCATAGTAGTTTGGGCCCATGGGGAAATAAATGAAGTTTTTGAATTCCTTTCGATAATTCACATTTGGATAACAAATGGACCAGAATTTCCTTCTATTTGTTAATCCGGATGCACCCGATGCCATTCAATATTGTCCAATCAGCTCATGCCATTTCTCTTGGTTGGTTGGGCTAGGGTCTGAAAATATTGAATCCTTCCAATTTTAATCAATCCTATTCCATAATGTATTGAATATATAGCAATCTTCTGCTAAAACAGCTAAATTTTTCAAATCCACCCAGACCAATGAATATATGAAACGAATGCCGAATATGCAAAATGAATTCTGAAAGCGAATTGGTTCAACATAATGGAAGTGATTAAACAAAATTCTTCAGTTAACGAACCCATTCGAAATTAAATGAAAATTTCCTGCGTGCACATGTCTACTTTCAATGCTTTTTTTCTGCTATAATGTTTTTTTTCCCCTAATATCAGCCTCTGCAGCAGCTTTCATTTTCTCTATTCTGCCCAATATTGGCCAATGGGACAGCCCATAATGGAGATGAGCCAAAAGGAATGTATGGGAGCAGGAGGAAATGGCCAAGCTCTGACACTGGCTTTGCCCAATCAGTGGTGGCACAAATACTTGGTTCAAATATTTGTGGGCACCTAACGTACCATTGTAAAAGAACACTTGAAATGTGATGCTGTAACCTACGGTTATTGAACGTGGCACAATGCAGTTGAGGATCAACAAGTATTTTTTTTTACACACCTATTGAACAAATATTACAAATCTCATTCAATGGTTTGCTAACCATTTGTTAACAGCCCACAGGGAAGCAAACAAGAGAACATCATTGATAGGGTTACATACAGTTTGTTCAATCAACTATGAGGAGCAAATTATTTTTTTTTTATCCCACATTTACAAGAATTTTTTAATTGAATACGTTGATTGAACTATTTAACATTTAGTTTGCATTTTTAATTTTTTTTTAATAAACAAAAAAAATCTTTATTTTAATCATAACTTTGATGACAATCCCAATTTGTACAGTTCGCATGGAGCTAAGTTATAATGAGACAACAGGTCTAGGAAACAAAGTCATACATATTAAACGTGCTCAAAATCAATATGGTAATATATTTGATTAAAAACAATGGATGTCTTACTTTGTTTGGAGCGCTCTCTTTCACTGGGTGTAGTGGTAAGATTAGGAAAAAGAGAATGGAAAATCATGCAAGTAACAATCTGTACAATTATTTTGAAAGGTTTTAAAGTGACATTAAAGGTTCCTTTCTTTTTTTTTTTAAATAAAATGTGACTTACCTGCTCTGTGCAGTAGTTTTGCACAGAGCAGCCCCGATCCTCCTCTTCTTGAGTTCCCCCACCGACATTCCAGGCCCCTCCCCTACTGCTGAGTGTCCCCAGAGCAAGATGCTTGCTGTGGAGGCACTCAAGCCTACTTGCTCTTAAGCCACCTCTGTGTGTCTATAAAAACACGCAGAGCGCAAATTTCCCCCGCCCCTCGCTCCATCCTGTGTCTCAGCCAGTGAAGAGGCAGAGATCCAGGAGAGCTTCTGCTCTCATACAAAATGCTAAGTGAGTATAAGGTGGAGACAGAGGGGGGAGCTGCATACTGAAGGTTTTTTACCTTCATGCATTCTAGGCTTTAGAACCATTTTAAAACAGTATTTCCCTCTCTGGGATCATTCAACCTATATCCTATGAGCACAATGGAGTTATATCTACTGTGTGTCACAAAGTACAGCCCTGTCTGGCATGGCAGAGACCGCATTGTTCTTTACTTCAGTTCCGTAACACTCACAGGTCTTGTCCCTCTGGACAATGAAAAGAGAAACAGCAGAATGATGAGCTAACCCCTAAGTGACTTTGCTCTCCTTTTCTATGAGCATGCTCCTTACCATGAGAATGGCTGCACAACAGACTGTTGCATTTTCCCTCTCTCAGTCTGAGCTCTGCTGTACAGGGGCTGCAAGAAGTTGTTAAGTCATTCACAGGTACCTATACTGCTTGCACTAATGTGATCGTAAACCTCAGACATGAAATATGAACAAAGCATATCCCTCTATAGTGTGTACTTGTCTCAATTAAAAGCATTAAGTGTCATTTCTGGCTGCTGCTTCATTCCACTGCTATCTGCATGAGTCTCTTCTGACAAGGTTTCCTGACACCAAGAAAAATAAATGGTGACACGGGAGGGACCCAGGGCTGGATTTCCCATTAGGCGCTGTTGGCATTTGCCTACAAGTGCCCTTCATAGAGGGGCGCCCATCTGGAGAGAGAGAGAGAGAGGACCCTGATGTAAAGGGGAACACTGATGACTGTGATGTAAAGGGGGGGCTTTGGTAACCAAAGTTACATCAGAGTTGCCCTTTACATCATGGTCCGCAGAGTCCCCCTTACATCAAGGTTCCCCTTTACATCAGGGTCCCCAGAAGTCCCCTTTGCAGTTTAAGGGGGAATCCTGCAAATTCTGATGTAAAGGAGAACTCTGGGGACTCTGATATAAAGGGAACTCTTGTGTAGGGGGGTTCTGGTGACCAGAGACCTCCTTACATCAGCGTTCCTCTTTATATCACAGTCCACAGTGTTCCCCTTTATACCTATAAAATATGTATATAAAATTATGTTATCAAGAAAAAAAAAAGTCTTACTGGGGGGGTGGGTAGTGCTTCAGAATTCTCTGCCTATAGGCTCCTGGGATTTAAATTCCAGCCCAGGAGGGACCTCCAGCAAATTGACAGCCTCAGCTCTGTCCCTGTGAACTGTGTGTGTGTGTGTGTGTGTGTGTGCGTGTGTGTGTGTGTGCGTGTGTGTGTGTCTCTTCCCTTCAATCAGCTCTCCTCACTGTGATCTGCAGAGTGTAACATCATTTCTCCTCCCCCTTTTTTCTGAAGTCTCAGACAAACATTATAAATTCAGCACTTTGAATGGCTGTAGAGAAGACTGCATATAGACAGGTACGACTCATGTAGGAGGTTTCATCTCTGTGTATTACCTGAGGCCAGTCACTTCACTGGGTATATGTAAGGGTTTACAACCACAAAAACATATGCAATATTGTATTAATTATTACAGAGAATTGCATTAAGCCGAGCCTGTTATACCTTCCTGGAGTGCAGCTTTTAGTTCATGACATTGTTACACCATGTTTGCAAAATATATCAACATCTTTATTACTGCAGATCTTTATTTAAATCATTGGGGTGGATTTACAAAAGGCTCACCTTTTTTAAATGTCAATGTGAGGCTTCATTTTGTAAATAATACCCAATCAGGTGCAAGGAAAAAAAAAAACATTTTTGCTTGCACATGATTGGATGATGGAAATCAGCAGAGCTTTACCACAGTTGCTAAGCTCTAGGGAAAATGAGTGTAACTGCACTTCCAAAGTTGTTAAACAGTAATTCCAAATTAATATTTCGGCCCTTATAGGAATTATATTACATTTTTGGCAGCTTGCAAAATACTTGGTTTTTATGATTAATCATAATTATTATTAAAATGTGTGGTTGGCTTTGAACAAGTGATAGTGTTGAATTATTCCGTTATAGCTGAGCCAGAAAGATGTCAGAGTATTTGGCGTTAAAGTGGAGTTCCACCCAAAAGGGGAAGTTCCGCTTTAATGCTTTGTCCCCCGCTCCCCATTAAGGATTGGCACCTTTGGGGAGCGGGTACCCGAATTTGGCAGGTATCCGCCTCCCACTTCCGCTGCGATCGCCTCGGTGATCAGAAGCGGAAGTTGTCCTCCCTCCCCATAGTCTTCTGGGACATGTGACAGGTCCCAGAAGACTATGGGGCATTTCACAAAGAGCAGCACCTTATCGTGCATGTGCAGTGGGCACCCAGCTGTGAAGCCACAAGCTGTCACAGTCAGGTGCCCACACTAAAGATGCCGGCGCCAGCGAGAGAAGACGGCCGGTGAAGCCAGCTGTGGTGAGGACACCGCTGGACTGAGGGACAGGTAATGCAGGCCATAGACAGTTCATTTATCAGCGGATTTTTTGTCCGAAAGAATAATCGGCTGATTTTCGCACTATTATTGGGGCAATGGCATCAGCCGATTTTCGCGGTTCCTCCTCATTTCGTTTATCGGTCATGCTGGAAAATTTGATAAAAACAGCCAATTTTCGAAATCATTGGCGGCAACATCGGATTACAGAACAAACGACGTTTACTTTTTGAGACAAAAAATCTGCCAATAAACGAACCGTCTATGGCCTGCATAAGTGTCTGTATTTTTTTGTAGCTGCTCACATTTTTTTTTCCCTCATTTGAAACTCCGCTTTAAGTTAAGTATTTAGGACATTTCTGTAGGTGGGCATAGCTGGTTAGAGGACCTCTGGTGTACAATGTCATGGGAGTCAGAAGCGAACCAAAATAAAATTAGTATGAAATAATATATTCTATTAGTATCTGTGTGTATTTAAATTTATGTTTTACAAGTTGCTAATATGTGTTATATAAGTAGATTTTTGGTTATACAACATTATTGAGACATTATGTTATAAAGATAGATTCTTTAGTTATACTATCCTTCGAACGGAGACACTGGTCACATGAGTAGGCTGATGCAACATTGTCACCTTCAAGGGCAGACTGACCATTTGGAAACTCGGGCACTGCCCGAGGGACTGGGGTCAGTAGGGGGCCCCATGAGATGCCCCTGGTACCTTTTTCATAGACTTTTTTGAGTTTGGGCAAGGACACAGGGGCCCCATGATCCCCTATTTCCCGAGGGCCCCATGAGTTGTCAGTACGCCCCTGGTCACCTTTAATTTATGAAGCCACATTTCAGATCAAGAATAGTGTTGCATATGGGTTTGTCAATCAAAAGACCATATATGTAGAATCCTCTCCCTTCAATGAAATCACTCTACTATGCAGAATTGTTTGCCATACAAGGTTCTGAGCTATGTGAATTATGATGTCTACATGTAGCAAAAAAAGACATCTAAAAGATGCGAAGGTCACACAACACATAAAACAGCAAGGCCCTTGCTCCCCATTCATCATACATCAGCATCAGAGGTTGGTCATCAGCTCTGAGGAAAGGGATTCGTCCCCGAAACGCGTCAGCCATTTGACCGCACTGACAGTGAGAACACCTTGCCTGCCGTTGTGGCCATTGTAATTTTTCTATGCTTTTTAGATACATGCTTCGTTTGTGAGGATGTTTTTATTATTCTTTTACTTCTACAACAAACCTTGGATAATGCACTAGGTGTGTGCGCCACCTGTTTTCTCTCTATACACACACATGTCCGCCCATTCACACACATACAGACACAAGCAAAGAATGAAGACACTGTCGTTATTCACATACTGACAAGCTGAACCAGGTGCATTCTTGTAGAGACCCAAGATCAGGTCCTTCTTCTTGCTCAGACTCATGCTGCATTGAACAGACAAGAAGCACATGGCAGGACAAACTTAAAAACTTAAAGCGGAGTTCCACCCATTTTTCATACTTTACCTGATTATGTTGTCTGTGAAATAAAGAACAAGTTGGATATTTTTTTTTTTAAATATACATACCTTTAAATCCACTGCAAGTCTACAGTTCCAGTCCCGGCCGCCTAGGCGATGACATCATAAGGTGATTTGCAAGGTCTCCTGGGATGTCCTGTATCCCAGGAGTCCTTTGGTTTCCTGTAATCCTGGGACTTGGAAACCAGAAATGATGCGAATTGGAGGAGTTTTGCGCGATTTTACTAGAGTCCAGATTACAGGAAGACTTGCAAGGTCTCCTGGGGTGTCGTTTCCTGTATCCCAGGAGTCCTTTGGTTTCCTGTAATCCTGGGACTTGGAAACTGGAAATTATGCGAATTGGAGGGGTTTCGCGCAATTTTACCAGAGTCCAGATTACAGGAAGACGTGGATGTTGTATCCTGCTGCATCCTACACTGTGCTCTCTACAGTGTCTGTACTACGCAGGCGTGAGAACGAGTGGTTCATGCTGGGATAGCCAGCAGCACCGATTCCTGGAAATAAATACCTTTGGGCGTTAGATGCCCACAGCCATCATGGCGCCTGCCTGCTTCCAAGATCATGGTAAATTTTTAACAATTATTTAGTAATTACAATGCTTTTACCATTGAATTATTCCATTTGTTAATGTTATTTGAAAGGTCCTCATGGATCTGCTTTTACCAAACATTTATTAGGGGGACTGGAGCTCCGCTTTAACACATCTTTATAACTTCTGATTTTACATTTTGGTTTTACCTACTCTGAACTGTTATTCATGATACATTTTACATTGTTATTTTAAGCCATAGTGTGATACAATAAAATCACACTTTATTTTTATGTCACCGGCTCTCTAATTATCTGAAATTGCCTAAAGACACTAAAAATTATTATATGTGTCCCAGAAAAGTCTACAAAAGTGTACAGTCTATTTGCTTTTAGTAATTCCACCCCACTGTCTCCAACATTACAACTGCATCGTACTTAGAAATATAGTCCTCTTCGTTATGTAACAATATTCTCTGTGCTCCTAGGCATTTGGTCTCTAACCATTTCCTAGCCCAGGAATGAGCAACCCTTTGTAATTACTGAAGTATAACAGGCTAATCTTGGTACAGACAGATAAGATTGGTCCTCACGGCTGACAGGCATCTGATAATTGATTCTTAACTCTAATGAACACACATGCTGTGAAAATTGGGAGGACATTTCAGAGACGAAGAAAAGTTTGGATACAAAGCTAAAGCACGTTATAATACGAATTAATACAAAACAGAAAAAGGAAAAACTGTAAAACTACAAATATTATTCATACATTCATTTATTTATTGGTTGTAGTGGCCAAGTAATACATTTCAACATGCCATGGATGCCATATTTTTGCAATGGACTTATTGCAATTCGACCTAAACCTCTGTGCAGACATCTAACAAAGAACATGAGCCTTACATGAGCATTGGACGAAGATTCCGGTAAATTATGTTTATATATTTTAAATGTATTATGTTAATACAAAATTAGGGTCTCTGTCGTTGGACTTTGGGCTTGAGTCGATATGGTTTAGGCTTGTGACAATAAATTTTAGGTTTGTGTTAATAGGCTTTGGACTAGTGTCATTAGGTTTTGGGCATGTGTCAATTGGCTTTGGACTAATGTCAATAGGTTTTGTTCTTGTATCAATACGTTTTAGGCTTGTGTTAATAGGCTTTGGGCTTGGGTCAATAAGCTTTGGGCTAGTGTTAAAAGGTGTTGGGCTTGTGTCACTGGGATTTGGGTTAGTGTTAATAAGTTTTGAGCTTGTGTCATAGGCTTTGGACTAGTGTCAGTAAGCTTTGGGCTAGTGTCAATGGGCTTTGGGCTAGTGTCAATGGGCTTTGGGCTAGTGTCAATGGGCTTTAGGCTAGTGTTAATAGGTTTTGGACTTGTGCCAATAGGTTTTAGGCTTGTGTCAAAACGTTTTAGTCTTGTGTCAATAGGCTTTTGGCTGGTGTCAATAGGTTTTGGGCTTGTTTCAATAAGGTTTTGGCTTGTGTCAAAAGGTGTTGACCTTTCCTCACTAGGCTTTGGGCTAGTGTCAATAGGCTTTTGGCTAGTGTCAATAGGTTTTGGACTAGTGTCAATAGGTTTTGGATTAGTGTCACAATGTTTAGGGCTTTTGTCAATAGACTTTGGGCTAGTGTCAAAAGGTTTTGGGCTTGTGTCAAAGGCTTTGGACTAGTGTCAATAGGTTTTGGGCTTGTGTCAGTAAGCTTTTGGCTAGTGTCAATGGGCTTTGGGATAGTGTTAATAGCCTTTGGGCTAGTGTTAATAGGTTTTGGACTTGTGCCAATAGGTTTTAGGGTAGTGTCAAAACGTTTTGGTCTTGTGTCAATAGGCTTTGGGCTAGTGTCAATAGGTTTTGGGCTTGTTTCAATAAGCTTTTGGCTTGAGTCAAAATGTGTTGACATTTCGTCACTAGGCTTTTGGCTACTGTCACAAGGTTTTGGGCTTTTGTCAACAGACTTTGGGCTAGTGTCAATAGGTTTTGGGCTAGTGTCAATACGCTTTGGGCTAGTGTCAATACGCTTTGGGCTAGTGTAAATACTCTTTGGGCTAGTGTCAATACGCTTGGGCTGGTGTCAATACACTTTGGGCTAGTGTCAAAAGGTTTTGGGATTTTGCCTGTAGGATTTGGGCTATTGTCAATAGAGCAGTGTTCCCTTTGCTAGACCAGCAGTTGACTTCTTAGCACCAAAGAGGGTTAAACACCACACAGACTCAAAGATCCTATAGGGATGTCTGTATTCGCAAGGCCCATGAGCAACTGGATGCCTTCCTCTGTGATACCAGACAAGATCTTCAGTAGATGGCTCCACAGCATAGCAGACTCTGGGTCTCAGAATTCAGGCCCTCAGGTTGCCCACCTGAGGTCGCATGGCAGTAGATGCCTGGAAGGGCAACGTGCCCTCTCCAAAGCTGGATCAGCCCCAGACAGGAAAGAACCCAGAGCCCCATATGCTCACTGAATATAAACAATTACCCAGCATGCCACCAGAGCCAGTCTCTCTGGGATAGGCTGAGCCTGTATCAATATTCATGCTGCCATCTGCATAACTCCACACCTATCATCTAGAAAGTTCTAAAGTTTCCTGGATACAGAAGAAGTTATAGGCAGACTAGCAGCAGCTGAGCACACAGAGCAGACCTAACTAAAGGATCACAGCTCACCAAGTACAGTGAGCTAACTATGCTTTTATCTAGCAAATACTTACAGCCACTCTGACTACAGCGTGCCAACTAAATTTACCTATCAAAAACATAACTAATTCTTTCTAACCATAGCACCTACCTAAGAGGGTGCTACACCTGATACAGTTTTTGGAATACGTGGCTCCTGCTACTTGTACACCTATGTCTTCTGCTTAAAGTGTTACCAGT
The DNA here is from genome assembly GCF_062004578.1 of Staurois parvus. NCBI lineage: Eukaryota > Metazoa > Chordata > Amphibia > Anura > Ranidae > Staurois > Staurois parvus. The sequence continues at coordinate 2,713,536 of NW_028318512.1, forward strand.
ATAAATCAGTCTGTATAAGCAGTAAAGCATGCTTGTTGTACTCACTGTGGAACCTAAGGGATTAATCCTCTGCATTGTGTAAAAATGCTGTTTGATCCTGACTTCTCTAATCCTCACCTTCTTCCAGTGCCCCCCTCTTATCTCCTGATAAGACATACCATGTGTAGCCACTCTGCACAGTTGGGTGTGTATTGCTAGAGAGGTTTTTTTTTTTCTTGGGGGAGTGCATGTGATCAGCACAGAGCCAATCAGCACTGTCCAGGCACAGGTCAGGGGTTCTGCATCCTCCTAGAGCGAAAAAAAAAGGCTGTAACCAGTGCTCGGCTGAACACTGACAAAAGTCACAAGACTACTCTAACTGCTGATGAGAAAAGGTATTTAGCAGTTTATATTTACTAATATAATTGCATTTCCATGTTGTGTGTACTGTGGGAGACCAGATAGAGTGAATGCAGGGTCCTGGGTTTAGTAACACTTTAAGTTACCTAGCCAATGAAAAGCTTCTGCCACCTGCCATGCCCAAATCACAGTAATATCTATACCTAGCACAATTTTTGGAAAAAGTGGCTCACGCTTCTTTTTACATTTAAACTGCTTCGGGACATACAGTATACCTATTGTTGCTGTCTAAGCATACATTTTATACATTTTCTTGTAAGAAAGGTTAATACATAAGGTCTTCTATTGCTGCCGGGTGCTGCTGCTAGTTTTTCTGATTTTTCAGACTGTGTTCTGATGTTTCTTTTTTTCTGCCCCATCATCTTATCAGGCAGAGCTGCAGGAGCTTTCAAAACTAATCTTTGTTGCTCTACAATGCACACTTTCTGGAGCTTGGTTTATACAGCATTTCTATTGGCTTCAATATGACTTTTGATTCAGAAATTTCAAATTTTGAAGGTTCACATATTTTTTAAAAGTCTGGCTAAACCACAATTGATCGAACTTTTCAGAAGGTCATCCATCTCTATTCCTTATTGCCCAATTAGTAGCCTGGGAGAAGAGTATATAGAAGTGAGTTCCACAGCCTCGTAAGTCTGGCAGGTTGCCTGAATCAAAGGACTGGCTGAACAGAATTCAGCTCATAAATTTTTTTTGTTGAAGTGATATTAAAGCTTCACTTTTTATTTTTTAAAAATAACAAACATGTTATACTTTCCCGCTCTGTGTAATGGTTTTGCACAATTCAGCCCCTATCCTATTCTTGAGTCATCTGTTGGTGCTCCTGGCTCCTCCCTGCCATTGAGTGCCCCCAGAGCAAGCCACTTCCTATGGGGGCACACGTGCGTGCTTTCTCCTGAGCTGGCTCTGTGTGTCCATAAGAACAGCTCGGCCCCACCCCCTGCTCCCTCCTCAGTAGCTGTGAATGACAGCAGAAGGGGCCAATGAGGGGGCCAATGAGAAAGCCAAGAAAGCCTCGGCTTTCATGCACATTGCTGGGTCAAGATCAGGCTCAGATGAGAATAAGAAGGTAGTGATGGGGGAGCTGCATAGAAAACATGAAAATAAAAAACCTTCAGTCTTTACAACCATTTTAGCTGTGAATTTATCTGTTTGCTGCAGTTCTGATTAATTGTATTTGTGATGGTATTTCTTTTTTTTTTTTTATTCAACCTTATACTACTTGCTCAATGTTCTTGCAACCCTTTTTCAAACTGTACAAACAAGTGGCAGGCACTCTGTTCTAGTGGCTAAGTGGTTAGCACTTCTGCCTAGCACCACTAGGGTTGTCAGTTCAAATCCCAACCACGGCATTACTTGCCTAAAGCTTGCATGATCTCCTTGTGCCTTAGTGGGTTTCCTCCCACACTCCAAAGCCATGCTGATAGGTCAATTGGTGCTTGTCTAAGTTGGTCCTAATATGCATATTATGTAAGATAGGGACCTTGGATTGTACACTCTTTAAAGATTAGGGACTGATGTGAATGTGCCATATGTAAAGAGCTGCGTAAATTGATGGCTCTCTATAAATAACTGTAATAAATAAATAAGTAGTCTTTGCAGTAAGGTATACATGGAAGGGCAATGCAAATCACAAGCAAAAATTTCCCAGTGTACAACCATCCAGTCTGCAAAAAAAGTACCCTGTTTAACAACTGACAATTCAAATTGACTGTCTAACAATTCACATTAAAACAGAGAGTTTTGGTTTCAAATATATGTGTAAGATGCAGTGCCCACATCAGAGCTCCTCTGTATACTACAATCCTAACTACTCTATAATTTTCAGAGTCTCAGAGTTGGAGCACATACACAGGGGTGTATGTATCACAAGGCAAACAAGGCATTTGCCTAGGGCGGCATTTTTCAGGGGGCAGCACTGCCCCCCAAAATAAGGGGGACACACACAGCATGGGGACCAGGTGGGATCTGAGAGAGCTTATGGGCTCCTTGATGGTGTATGCGATGTCCGGAGCTGTGAAGGTAAGTGTCTTCTCTCTCGCTGGGTGTGGGGGGAGGGTTGTCAGTGTATGGGGGGCGGTGGTAGTGGAAGGCTCTTTGGTGAGGGGGGGCTGAGGTGTTGTTGGTCAGTGGCAGGCTCTCTTCGTGGGGGAGGGGGGTGTTGGTCGGTATCAGGGTCTCCCCATGGGGGGGGAGGCCGATTTTTGTGTTGCCTAGGGCAGCACGAAACCTAAATACACCACTGCACATATAGCAGTGGATAGATTAAGGGCAGGTATGCATGGAGGGAGCCTGCCCTTCCTTAACCTCTGCCCTACCATGCTATAGCCGAAGGACGGCTACAGCACGGTTGTCTAGGTTTGGGACGAAGTCCATGGCCATCATTCCAGAACACGCCCCCAGCGCCACTGGTGATTGCTGTGTCCTATGGACACAGCTGATCACATGATATGGTAAATGGCCAATCACAGCTGCCTTTTACCACGTGGTTAGCTGCATCCAATGACACAGCAGATCACCGGGTAAATACAGTTGCCGCTTATCAGCTGTACTTTCCTCACGCTGTCACAGCATGAGGAAAGTACTGCCGATAACCAGCAAGTGATCAGCACTGATGATCAGTGCCCTGATGATCAGTGCCCAGCAGTGGCGCCCACCTGTGCCATCCACCTGTGCTCATCAGTGCCACCCACCTGTGCCCTGCAGTGCCACCCACCTGTGCCCTGCAGTGCCACCCACCTGTGCCTAGCAGTGTCACCCATGCATGCTGCCCATCAGTGCAGCCTATCAATGCTGCCTATCAGTGCCGCATATCTGTGCCCATCACTGCAGCCTCATTAGCCCACATCAGTGCAGCCTACTAGTGCAGGCCTCATCAACGCACATTTTATAATAGAAATAAAGAAAACTTTTTTTCCTAATTTTTTTCTCTTTTTTTGTTTATAGAGCAAAAAATAAAACACCCAGTAATGATTAAATATCACCAAATGAAAGCTCTATTTGTGTGAAAAAAAATGATACAAATTTCATATGGGTACAGTGTTGCATGACCACGCAATTGTCATTTAGAGTGCAACTGCGCTGAAAGCTGAAAATTGGCCTGGGCAGGAAGGGGGTATAAGTGCCCTGTAGGCAAGGGGTTAAAGACACGGGGATGCACGGGATGCCCAGCAAGAACACAAGCAGTTGAAGGCATCCAGTGCGTCCCTGTACCCAATTCAACCAACTATGCAAACAAATGGCAACCATCCCAACCTATGCCTGGCTTTTGCAGTAAGGTGCCCATGGAGGGGTAATGCAAATCACAAACAATATTTTTCCAGCACACTTAACAGCTAGCATCTTTTTTTTTTATTATTCAACCTTATGTTTCTCATTCAGTGTTCTTGCAACCTTTATTTCAAAACCTTTAAAAAAATGAAGATTTTCCATTACAACAACAACATACTATTGTTTTCTTTGATGTTACATTTGTGATTCAGCCTCAGGTCATAAGTTCTAGTCCTCATATTAATGGTTAGCCTTATTTTAATGATTATTTTTCACTGGATGTTTTTAAATGAACAATTCCAATTATACAGCATTACCATGAAACGGTCAGTGCCAAATATGAAAAATGATTAATATTGTAATTTCTACAAGTCAAAGTTAGGGAAAGAGACAGACAGAAAAAGGCGCTGAGCGGCTGGCAGTCTGACCAGCTTGTTAAGCCTGACATTTAAAATATTTTCATTTGGGTAATGGCATTTTCATGACAGGCTGGTTGAATAGATGATTGTTTAATAATCTTTGTTCAGCATAGATGAGTTCAAGCATTTCAGTGCTCAAGCCACTTACGTAGCCAAATTTTCATAGCTGGAGCAAAAAAAAAGTTGGGTAAAAAAGAATGGATAATAATTGCCAATATTTGGAGAATATTGTGCATAATAAACTTTTTGAAATTGAAAAAAAAAAAGCTTTGAGTGAACCTGGGTACAACAGGTTAACTTTCTGCAGAGCCCCCCTCCCCAGGTGCTAAAATTTCCTTCCCTTGGCTTACCCACCACTATATTGTCCCAGTGCATACTTGACACTTCCAGGTATGGGGGAGCACAAAGAGAGAAATAAGATCAAATGGAACCTCATATGCAAAGGAGATAAAGGAGAAAGTGGCTCTAAAGGCAGAAGGTTTTTTTTACCTTTATTCATTCTATTCATGAAAGTAAAAATTCTTCTGAAGTGCAGCTCTGCACCAGCCCCCCTCTAATAATTACCTGAGACCCCTCTTGATCCAGCAATGTACACAAAATCAGCAGCTCTCCCTGCTCTCGCTCTCCTCATTGGTTCAGAGACAGCAGAGGAGGCCATTGACTCCTGCTGCTGTCAATCACAGCCAGTGAGACGGAAGTGGGGGGCAGGGCTGAGCCAAACTCTGTGTGCCAATGGACACAGAGAGCCAGCTCAGGTGCAAGCCCAGACAATTCCCCCATAGCAAGTGGCTTGCATTGGTGGACCATTCAGAAGAGGAGCCAAGAGCACATACGGATGACCTGAAAAGAGGAATATCAGTACTGCTCTGTGCAAAAATCACTGCACAAAAGCAGGTAAGTATAATATGTTTGTTATTTTAAAAAAATATATCTATATTACTACTTTAATGAATGTAATTATATACAGTGAACCTGCAGAAGATTCCAAACCACATATCATGAAAGAAAAGGTAACTGCTGCATAAAATTTTGTTATACTAAAAATTAATGTTTACAGATACAAATATCATTGCTGCATATTAAATTATTCACATACACACTATATTGACAAACGTATTTGGACGCCTGCCTTTACACGCACATAAACTTTAATGGCATCCCAGTCTTAGTCTGGAGGGTTCAATATTGAGTTGGCCCCGCCCTTTGCAACTAGAACAGCTTCAACTCTTCTGGGAAGGCTGTCCACAAGGTTTAGGAGTGTGTCTATGGGAAGGTTTGACCATTCTTCCAGAAGTGCATTTATGGGGTCAGGCACTGATGTTGGACGAAAAGGCCTGGATTGCAGTCTTCGCTCTAATTCATCCCAAAGGTGTTCTATCAGGTTGAGGTCAGGACTCTGTGCAGGCCATTCAAGTTTTTCCACCCCATACTTGCTCATCTATGTCTTTATGTATCTTGCTTTGTGCACTGGTGCGCAGTCATGTTGGAGCAGGAAGGGGCCATCCCCAAACTGTTCCCACAAATTCAGGAGCATTAAATTGTCCAAAAATGTCTTAGTATGGTGACTCCTTAAGAGTTCCCTTCACTGAAACCAAGGGGCCAAGCCCAACCCCTGAAAAAAAAACAATCCCACACCATAATCCTCCCTCCACCAAACTTTACACTTTGTACGCTGCAGTCAGGCAAGTATCGTTCTCCTGGCAACTGCCAAACCCAGACACGTCCATTGGATTGCCAGACAAATAAGTGTGATTCATCACACCAGAGAACCCGTCTCCACTGCTCTAGAGTCCGGTGCTTTACACCGCTGCATCCAACCTTTTTCATTGCACTTGGTGATGTAAGGCTTGGATGCAGCTGTTCAGCCATGAAAACCCATTCTATGAAGCTTTCTACACACTGTTGTAATAATCTGAAGGCCACATGAAGTTTGGAGGTCTTTAGCTATTGACTCTGCAGACAGTTGGCAACCTATGTGCACTGTGTGCTTCAGCATGTGCTGACCCCGCTCTGTCATTTTACGTGTCCTACCACTTGGTGGCTGAGTTGCAGTTGTTCCCAGTTGCTTCCACTTTGTTATAATACCACTAACAGTTGACTGTGGAATATTTAGTAGCCAGGAAATGTCACGGATGGACTTATTGCTCAGGTGGCAACCTATCACGGTACCACGCTTGAATTCACTGAGCTCCTGAGAGCGACCCATTCTTTCACAAATGTTTGTAGAAGCAGTCTGCATGCCTAGGTGCTTGATTTTATACACCTGTGGCCATGGAGGTGACTGGAACATCTGAATCCAATGATTTGGAAGGCTGGCCCAATACTTTTGGCAATATAGTGTGTATCACATGCTGAATGGTAATTCCTCTTCAAAATTTCCTACTGTGTCAAAGGAAGATTGATAACCTTGTCTGCCAACTTCATGCCACTCGCTTCTGCTCACTTCAGTCGGACTGAAAAAAGGTACCAAGACCAATATCACATCAAATTAATATATGCAAAGTGTGCCTACATAGACCCATCAACAGTCCCCAGCTTTAAATTGTATGGTTGAGCTATGGAGGAGCACTTGACACACTGGTCATGGCCATTGTCCCTCCAGGCTCCTGAGATTTGCACAGTCCTGCTACACAGCACAGCCCTGTCTGCCAGGGAGGAGACCTGTTTCTCTGTTGCAGTTAAGTAGCACTTACAGGTCTTCTCCCTCCCCTGGTGTGTGACTGGACAATGAAAGGAGAAGCAACAGACTGATGAGCTCATCTTTCTATCAGTATGTTCCTTGTTAGCACAAAAGCACTTCAGAACAACTGACAGGCTCCTTGTGCTGCTTCTCCCTCTCCCAGTCTGAGCTCTGCTTTATTTTAGCATTTATACTGTTTGCATTAAAAATCAATTTGTGTCTTTTACATCTGCCTAGAGTTTAGCTTTAAATGACTCTTCTAATCACCTAGTATAATTAGTAGAGATAAGCAAATTATTCCACCAAGTGTTTATGTCTTCTTAAATCACAAAAATCACACGTTCTGTGAGCTATGAAGCCAACCTGCCATGATGATTCTTATGCAGCACTTCCAGTGGGGACTGTACAAGACTGATGGCCCATGCACATTTTTCCTTCTGTAACCATCAGGAAGGTCAAGGTGAGCAATGACATGCAGCTGGAGTGAGTGAATGTACACAGTGAGTGGCTGCAAGGGGGCTGGGGGAGATCAGCAGCATTGAGATACTACAAAGGATGAAAAAAGGTAAAAACACTATTTACTAAGGCTTTGTTTGCAAATGCAGCTAGACAGTGGAGCCACAATTTTACCGTAACCCCTGCTTTCGGCAGGCGGCGCCACCATGAAATGCGACTAATGCAGTTTTATGGGGCCACATTGCAACCAAGTGCAGTTAAATCAAGCAGCAGGGAGGTGTTATATATCGCCTCCTCAGATTCTGACAAACACATCTGAAAAGTGATATAAGTGTGGATCACTTTTCAGAGAGGAGTCACCCTCTGCCGCACATGTGAACGTGCCCTGAGGGCTCACACCAGAACACAGTGCAGGAAACCTGTGTTACCTGCGTATTCCCGACACCATGTTCAAAACACACTGCAGTTGCGATCTGCAGCGGGTGCCATTGTTAACTTAACAACACCCCAAACACAGGTCGCAAATGCACTGCGTTTGCCTGCGCCGGATAACATGGTGCAGAAGTGCCATGCAATCCGACTGCAGTGTGCTTTTCAAAGTAGTGCATGCAATACTTTTTATGCAGAGCGATTCAATCCATATAAAATAAATGCGCTCAAATTATGCCGTACTGCGCCAGATGTGAATTGCACAGGAATGCACTGCGAGTTCATGTGCAATTCCAGGTGTAAACCAGCCCTGAAAGAAAAAAAATTACCATTTATAATTAACAAGTGCTTTAGCAAATGAATGACATATAGGGGTTGATTTACTAAGGGCTCGTTCACACTTGACTGTTTTACCAACGCTAGCCAAACGCCCCTATAGCGTTTGGCAAGCGTTGTTCTGGCGTTTGCAGAGCGTTTTTTAATGCGCGGTTTAGCAGCGGTTGCTAGGAGTTTGCCGAGTGTTAAACGCTCCACAAACGCCTATAATGAAGTTTAAATGGTGTTACTGCCCCACAACCGCGCTGCAAACGCTGGCCGGGTGTTTGCGGAGCAGCACAATAGATTAGAATAGGAGGCTTCAACGCCTCCTGACTCGACCAGAGGCATCCGTTTTGCCGCGACGCTAACGCTGCCGTTAGAACAGCACCATGTGCTGCAATGTGCAGAATTGTCAGAGGCGTTTGGGAAGTGGTAAAAATGCTTCCCAAACGCCTCTCTGCCGCCTGCACACAACGCTAGTGTGAACGTAGCCTAAAGGCAAGTAGACTGTGCACTACAAGTGCACTGATAGTGCAGAGGCTCTAGATCTGAGGGGAACATGCAAGGAAAAAAAAACAAAAAAACAAAACATTTTTGCTTGCAAATGATTGCATGAAAGAAATCAGCAGAGCTTCGCCTTATTTCAGAGCTTCCCCTTGGATATAAAGCAACTGCACTTTCAGTGCACTTCCAATTGCACTTTCAATGAACAGCCTATCAGCCTTTGGTAAATCAACCCCATAGACTTTATATTTCCGTTATTATAAAATTGAACAGATACAAGCTAGGATTGGAATCCGGTGGCTCCAAAGGGAAATACAGTAGGAAATGATTTGAAGAATAACAGGTCCTTCCAGCATTCTTGTTAGCTTAGGCAATGTCAGGACTACTTTAAGGAACATTATTTCCCATGTTGACGCTATGATGATACAATGAGTAATAAATGGGAGGAAAGTGTTAAAATATTGATCTGAGTGAATTAAGCCATGCGTTGGATGAATGTATTTTGCTCCAGGCAACACAAAGGCAGAGACCAGGTTGCATCTTCAAAGAGCAATTCGGAGATACAGAGCAAGAAAATGAGACAGAGTGGATATGAAACATGGCAGAAAATAGAAAGGCTCTCATGCAGTAAGATCACAGCGTTTACTCCTGTAAATAATGATCCACCTAACTGCCTTTTCATGAGAACTTTTGGGAAACCTTCAGAATAAAAAAGGCTTTATTGCAAACTCAGACAGGGCTATTCGTTAAAGTAAATCAGTCTTCAGAGGAATACCGGAGCTGCCCCTGGAAATTCTAGTTGCCCAACTTATACTGATCCCGTGGCTTCATCACTTTCTGAGTCATTGACTTGGAACAAGCATATAGATCAGGAATGAATGAGAAAACTCAAATGTTCTAAGGCCTCATTAACACTTCGTGTACCAGAAACTTGGGTTCCCGCTCACGATTTTGTGTGGGCAATTTTCACTCGATTCTGAGTGTCAAGCATAGAGCAGCCCATTCACTTCAATAGGCTGCCCTATGAGTGTTTCTTGCCCCAAAGAAGCTCCTGCTCCTTTTTTGGTGACCTTTAAGGTCGCATTTTTCCACAACTGCAGCAGCACTCTATTGAGCGACAATTGCGGCAAAACTGCATGACATTTGGGTTGCCATTTAGAATGAATGGCACCTAAACACATGCTGTGAGTTTTGCATTAATGTCGTATGATTTGGAATTGTTGCCAGAAATGTGGTGGTTCCACCCATGATTCCAAATCACTTAGTAGAAGTGGAGTCTAAGGACTGGTTCACATCATAAATCACACAGGATGCAATGTGCATTCCTGTGCAATTTGCATGCGATCAGAGTGCAGTGCAATTTCAGCCCATTCATCTGAATGGGTTGAAATCATGTTGGACCACACCAAAATTAGTGCAATGTATGGCAACCAATTCACATAGTATTGCTGTACCATGCAAGTCAGTGCAGGAAAGCACACTGCATTTGCAACCTGTGTATAGGATGTCATGAAGTTCACATTGGCACCCACTGCAGATCACAACTGCAGTGTGTTTTTAACATGGTGCCAGAAATGTGCAAAGAACGTGGGTTTCCCGCACCATGTTCTGCTGTGAACTGGCCCTCAATACCATATTCATTCCAGGTCACTGACTAAGTACTGAAGCAGTAAGGGCAGCATGGCAGCCAGGAAACTACTATTTAAAACTGAGCTCTAGGCAGATATAAAAGACACAGATTAATGCAACTCTGTATTTGTATTAATATATCATTAAAGTGGTTGCAAACCTACGAAATTAAACAAAGTATATCTTTCTATAGTGTGTATATGCCTCAATTCATAGCATATAGTGTGATTACTTTATCTTCTACTCTGCTATCTGCATGAGTCACAGTCTATACCTACGCCAGACAATCCCAACAGACAGCCCTCCCCTCACCAGCACACAGCAGGTGAATGACAGCCTCAGCTGTGTACATTTCTCTATGAGACATGTAAAGGTGGTGTGTCTATTCCCTCCACACTCAAGAGTCAGATTACACTCAGCTCCTTGCTCTGTGCTGTGCAGTGTATGACATCAGATCCCCACCTTCTGGAGCTTAGGAATTCTGTGTACATTTTGCAGTTTCAATGTAAATAGAGAAGACAGGTTTGATTAAACAGGCCCAGCTTATAGTATATAGGGGAATTTGCTCCATTTCCATGTGTCACCAGTATCACCTGAGACCAGTCACTTTGCTGGGTATATGTAGGGGTTTTTCAAATAAAGTATAAAATTAAAGAGGGGGTCCACTTTGAATCTCAGCCTTCTAGCAACTTTCATCAACTCCAGTGCTCCAGCCCTTAGCAAACAAAGCTGGTTACCCAAAACTCAGACCTCATCACACAGGAGGTCTTACATTGCTTTATACTGCTCAGAGAAGGATGGATGGTTCTCTCCTCTATGCAGGATGATGGTATTAAAATAAAGTGATATACGTACAAGCAAGGGAACATAAGCCAGGCATTAACATTAACAAAAGCCGCCCATAATGATGGCACCTCTTAGCTCCACCCTAAGTAGAGGGCAGAGCTAAGCAAAGACATGATCATGCCGACTCAGGCGGGTGGCGCTTTTAAGAGGCCATGAGAGAACTTGGCAAAGTTTCTTGTTTTCATCTTTCATTCAAGAAAGAATTGAGGAAAAAAAATGCATAGGCGCTATTGCCAATGTGCATAGACCGGATATCTCGGAGTTTTCATTAACTTACCACATTTCGGTAAAACTATGTTTTTCATGTGTTCTTATAATGGTTGTGGCTCATGTGTTCCAGCAAGTTTAAAATTTTTGTGGAATAGCATTTATTATATTACGTTTTAGCTCAAGGAGATGGTGAATTACATCTGGCAAAGTATGTGTACGACCCAGAGGCGGACTGACAACTCATGGGGCCCCCGGGCAATAGGGGATCATAGGGCCCCTGTGTCCTTGCCCAAACTCATAAAAGTCTATGAAAAAGGACCAGGGGCATCTCATGGGGCCCCCTACTGACCCCGGGCCCTCGGGCAGAGCCCGAGTTTCCAAATGGTCAGTCCGCCCCTGGTACGACCCTCACTGTAGACAGAGACTCGATGACCAGAGAGGAAAAGTACACAAACCCACAGCATTCAAAACCTTGATGATTGGCTTATGGAAAAATTTTCTTCTCCACATAATAACACCATCAGACAAGAGGTACTACAATAATTCCATTTGCTAACATTTGCTCAAATCAACTATACTATAAATTTATTCACAAGTACAACCGTTTTAACCTCTTGTTGCCCATATAATGCATAAGTGCAGTGCCAAAGAGGGTGGGTCCTAAGACCCACATGTCAGACATATGTGTCCATGGACAGCTCCCAGTCTCTAATATGATTGGGAGCTGGTAGGACAGGCTCCAGATCATGTAAGGGCCAATCACAGTGGTTATATGATTGGAAAGTCTGCCCCACACCCCATAGTAAAGACCCACTGAAATGGATGCCGGGCCTGAGTGGGAAGGGGCTAAAGGATATCTGTAGTCAAATTTATTTTGCATTTTGTTTGGATAGCATGGTAAATTGTTGAAACCTCTGCCATGTTTTTTTGTTTACTGCTCATTCCAAACAAATGTTAATAGGAACTGGGAAAGTGACAAGAAACAGGGAAAGTAAATCTACAAGATCAACAAATAACAAATCTATTACGGGGACAGAAAAAAAAAAAAAAACTGATGAAAAACAAAAATGATGATATTAGTGACAGATTGTAGTTTAGTACTGTATGTAATTTTTGCTTTTGCTGATAGTTCCACTTTTTTTTTTTTTAAGTACTTAATTTAGGTCAAACAGGTCAAGTCCATCCATAATGTAAAATTAGGAGATGGTAAACATCTAAAGAAATGCCTAATTTAGAATGCAGCTAGAGGATCCAACAGGGTACGAGAAAGGTTTGAATTCATTTGAGGTCCAACCAGGTTTGGTTATATACAGTGTAGAATCCTGATCGTTCCCAATACTAAATGTACATAATATAACTGGATACTAATATTTATAGGTAAAGTTGATCCAGGGAATATCGGATTGCCTCTTAGGGGATCAGAAAGGAATTTTTTCCCCTACTGGAGCAAAATGGATCAAGCTTTATTGGGGGTTTTTGCCTTGCCAACTGTGAGTATAGGATTGTGTGTGTGTGTGTGTATATATATATATATATATATATTTATTTATTTATTTATTTTTTTTTTCCATTCCCATTTTAATGGTTGAACTAGATGAACATGCATCTTTTTTTCAACCAGACTAACTATGCAAATATGTAACTATGAGACACTGGAGCGGTTTACTCTGTGCGCTGGCAGGAAAATCTTCTGACCCATCACAGGAAAAAGAGGAGAAGGTGGAGGAGGGATCTTTGTGGTCAAGAAGGTCCTGTGTGCCATCTATGGTCAGGGCTCGGGGCCCGCCATGAGCTAGAAGGGAGCCACACCAAGATGGAAAGAGGAATAGGGAAGCAATCTTGTTCCAACAGGACCCAATTTTTGAGTCAATAGTTCCACTTTGACTCAACAATAAATTAATCCTATAGTGTATCATCACATACCTCAAACTGACAATTTGAGTGGAGACTGTAGGGATATAACTCCTAAACATCCCAATGTACTAAGGAATCACATTTAATCTAAGCCTGATTCTCAATTTTGCAATACCTCCTCAACCCATCAGACAAAACTTATGACTGTTTTATAAACCTTCAGGTAGCTGGATACCTATTTAAAGGCATTGTAAACCTTTCTACCTGCATGTGTTTTTTATCTACATAGGATATGCATTGATCGTATAGTTTCATGGTGTCGTTTGTTGCCCTGTACACACAGCTCATAGTAGAGTAAATCTTCATAATTTGGTGTCAGCTGTTTCTTTTTGTGTTCAAACATGAGGCATGGCACTGCAAAGGCTAATGCATGACCTTGGTCTGTAGTCTGAGAACTGACACTTCCTGTGAAGAAACTATATATCCCACAATCACGGAGTCTCTCAGTCTAGTGCAGGTAAAGGTGAGAGCTAAATAGTAATTACATCTGACACAATCAGGTGAAGCAATTAAGAGAGAGCTCAGCATGCAATCTTTCATCACATTAGCACTCCCATACAGGGACGGACTGACAACTCATGGGGCCCCCGGGCAGTAGGGGATCATGAGGCCCCTGTGTCCTTGCCCAAACTCAAAAAATCCTATGAAAAAGGTACCAGGGGCATCTCATGGGGTCCCCTACTGACCCCGGGCCCTCGGGCAATTCCCGAGTTTTCAAATGGTCAGTCCGCCCCTGCTCCCATATTTGTGATGCAACACAGAGGAAATGGTGAGGCATGAATTAGACATTTTGGAGTTGACTTTCTAAAGCTGGAGTGTGCAAAATCTGGTACAGCCCTGCACAGAAACCAATCAGCTTCCACTTTTGGAAGTTTAATTGAACAAGCTGAAGTTAGAAGCCGATTGGCTACCATGCACAGCTGCACCAGCTTTTACACTCTCCAGTTTTGGTAAATCAATCCCTATGTGGCCCAGAACAAGAAGCTGTCTTATCCTTTGATGAATAGGGACAGGAAAGGTGAATGAATACATGAATGTAGGGGAATCGATCAGCCGCTATTGCAGCCACAACATGTGAGCCTATCATTACAGGGCAAAGCAAACAACATAGGGAATTTAACTACACTTACACCTAGTTAAAACAACAAAAACCTTTGTAAGTGTACAATGCCTTTAATCCCTTTGACATATTTGTTTGGGATGGACTGACCCTTTAAATCCTGATTTATTCTTGGTAGTTCGTTTTTCTTCCGATTCCCTGCACTGTGCAGACACTGACTATTTTCAGCTTGTGTTTACCAATGATACACAACTGAGAACAAAGTTTCAGAGTTGTTATTTTGTCACCCACAATCTTCCCTCCCACCCAGCAACAGTGTGATTATGTTATGGCAGCTGACAAAACTGATGTACAACACTGCTCAGAGCGTGATAAAAAAAGACCATGAAAAAATGGAGCCTCAGCAGCTTCTTTTCTAGGTACAATAACCATTATTAAACAGGACAGGGTGTGATTTGTAAAAACTAAAAAAAAAAACAAAACAATAATAGAGACACTAAATTGCAAAGACAGCAAGAAAACACAAAAGATTCAGATTTTCTAACTATTGGTAGTAGCCCTGAATGTGCAAATGTATTTACGTTACACAAGAATGCTAACAGAAACAATACAGTTTTGCACTACTAACATTAATCTACATCAACAACAAATTTTAGTCAAATTGAAAAATAAAATATTAAAAAAAATTAAGATCTGAATAAGAAAATCAGTAAATACTTAAAGTGCATCTAAACCCAACAGAAAAAATAATACATTTAAAATTACCACTCCTTTAAGGTGATGGCTGTATTATTTTCTTTTCTAAGCTTTTTTACTTTATTTTCACCACATAGATAAATGTTTTAATTTACATATTATAATTATGTATTATTTTTATAAGGTCTGTTATTTTTCAGTTTCCTTTAACAGACCAATCTGTCCAGCAAAAGTAGCAGTTAGATGGTTGAGACAAACCATTTACCACTGACAGGAGTGCTTACAATGGTAATATTTTATTTAGTTAAAACCTTAATCCCAAAAGGAAAAATAAACTGCTTCTGTAACTGATTAAAAAGTGTTAGCTGGAGTTAGGCTTTAATTTGTTAGTCAATTATGTCCATCTAAATCTACTAGTCAATCTAATACTCCCTTTCCCCAGACAGACAATGTTGCTGTCCAAAAGGTGTCTCTGTTGCTCCTCCATAGATACAGGAGACACCCTAAGGGCCGGTTCACACCACATGCAGTCCATTGAGTTTTTTTCTGCATCAAAAATGCATAGCAAGTAGGTTATGTCGCTTCCAATGGCATAGTTCATGTTAGTGCGGTCAGTACCAGGGTGTTCCAGTTCCTTGCTGCATTTTTCCTGCACTGGACTGTACTGAAAGTGGTAAAAGGCATCAAAATAGCACTGGAATGCACTAGAACAAATAAAAAATGGACTGGTCGTTAGTACAGTGAAAACATAGGGGAAAAAAAAAGTTTAAAAAATCTGTTGTGCACCTTGAAATGTATCAAAAACACAACAAAAATGCACCCAAAAGCATTAAAAACATGTTAAAAATGTGCATGTATCTGGAATGGCTCTGGGGTGCGTTTTTGTGGTGTGAATTGACCCTAAGACAGGAAGTGTGCTGCTGTCCGGATCTCCAGATGAAAGTCCACCAGCTGATTGCCAATCAATATAACAGAACACCTTCAATTCAGCGTCAAGTTAATTTTTATATCTAGTACAGGTACGGAGAAGAGATGTTTCTCGGAGTTTTGCGGTTTCAAGTGTACAAGAAAGTATTTTTATGTAGTTAATCAGATAACAACAAGATTAAAGTTGAAATAAAGGTAAAGTTGTGTTATTATTATTTTGATAGAATAAAGGAGGGTACAACCCCAGTCAGGGCTTTTTTTTTGCATCTGTGTCCCATTGGGGAGATTGTTTTTCACTTTCCGTCCCATAGCCAAAACAGGAAGAGAGAGGAAGACCCTTTAATGTTAGGGAATTCTTTGTTATGACCAGAACTAGTGTCACATTCCTTTCTATTCCTGTTCTGTGGACTACCCAAAAATTGGGGTTTTTATTCATTTTCAGTGATAACAGTAAATAGGAGAAAGAGAGGGTGAATCTCCCTAGTGGGGTACAGACAGCAAGAAAAACCCAAGCTTTAATCCATCTCAACTCTATCAAAAATTGCCTTTAGTTATACTTTAAAGAAGAATTCCAAGTATGGCTATTTTATACATAGTTAGATTAGTCCAGCTTGGACCATGTAACTATGTATATACCAGGGGCGGACTGACCATTTGGAAACTCGGGCACTGCCCGAGGGCCCGGGGTCAGTAGGGGGCCCCATGAGATGCCCCTGGTACCTTTTTCATAGGCTTTTTTGAGTTTGGGCAAGGACACAGGGGCCCCATGATCCCCTATTGCCCGGGGGCCCCATGAGTTGTCAGTCCGCCCCTGGTATATACCATAACCAAAAAGTCAAGTATCTGGCTGCACGTTCCTGAATGGATACATGTACCAGAAGACCCCCCAGTGGGACTTTATTGCAGCATTGAGAAGTTATACGTATATCCAAAAAGACATTGTGTTAAAAAAAATTATCAGCTTTATTGCATACACATTTTAAATACATAAATTCTACAGGAACATTGCTCCAACAGTATTCTTACAGATAGATGCTTTGCACAAGGTCAAAGACCACTCACTTTTATCTGAGTGGTCTTTGACCTTGTGCAAAGAGTCTTTCTGTAAGAATACTGTCAGAACAATGTTCCTTTAGAATTTATGTATTTTATACAAAATATGTGTATGCAATAAAGCTGATAATTGTTTAACCACAATGACTTTTTGGATATATGTGTAATTTCTCAATGCAGCAATAAAGTCCCACTGGGAGGTCTTCTGGTACTATGTATATACCATGCCTGGCTAATGCCCCTGGAAGCTGGAAATCACTGCTACTCCAGTGACCTCCACTTGCTTCTGGGTCCTGTCCTGAGGTGAGATGGTGACATCATGCTCTCCAACTGGTCCAACCAGAGAATGCTTTGCTTTCATCGAGAAAACGTTGAGTGACAGAACTCCTGTATTCAGAATGCAGCAGGGCAGCCGCTCGGCGCGGGACACGGAAGCTAGAGGAGAGCACTGGAATAGTGGTGTCTACTTCACTGATTTCCAGCTCCCAGGGCAATCAGCCAGGTATGGTATGTACATTGGTCCAGCTTGGACCAATGTAAACATGTATAAAGTATCTATACTTGGAATTCCTCTTTAAAGCACGCTATGAAGAAACCCTCCAGAAGAGGTAGTTAAAGCAATACTAAAGGCTCAGTTTTTTTTTAAATAACCAACATGTTATAACTAGCTGCTTTGTTTACTGGTTTTGAACAGAGCAGCCCCAATACTCCTCTTCTGGGGCTCTCGGCCAGTGTTCCTGGCCCCTCCCTCCTGTCTGGTGCCTCCACAGCAAACAGCTTGCTTTGGAGGCACCCGAGCAGGGTCGCTCCGGAGCTGCTCCTCTGTGTGTCCATTCACACATGGAACCGTAACTCGAACCCACCCCCTCTCTCTGCTCATTGGCTCACTGGCCATGATTGATAGCAAGGGGAGCCAATGGCTCCCTCTATGAAAAAACAAAGCTGCATTCAGAGAAGAGCCTATAAGCATAATTTACATGCTTATACACATAAATGCGCACATATGAGCATAAACGTACTCCAATGGGCAGAATACATTAATGCATTTACACTCAATGTCATATGCACATAAACAGGTCTACATAGGCAATGTTACAGGCAGAAAAGTTATGGAAGAAAAAAACAGAGCATAAATTCATACGCCATGCATGAGGGCTAAATAGAGGTCCAGATTTAGAACCAGGGGGGCCAGGGGCTCTTCGGGTTCTGGAGCCCCTATTACACAATTTGAAAGAAAAATGGGGGTGCTGTTGCGCTTAGGAAAAAATTAATTCACATATATGTGAAAGAATTTAACTATATATAAGATACCTATATAGCAGCAGTCCTAAATGTGAATTCCTAAACACAAAATCTTATATATTTAAAAAATGGACCGCGCTAAGGTCACAAATAGACAAAATAAACTGCGCAATCTTTAAAGTGATAGCGCTGAGCAAAATCCAAATACAATATTAATATTCAGTCCCAACATGTGAATAATTGGTGCAATGGTGCTGTATCTTTAACAGTGATACTACATACTGAAATGACAAATGCTTCACTGTCATTTTTGTACTTCCTGAGGACGATCTATTGGTCGAAACTAGTCGAGGGCTTACGACACAACTTCCGCTGATATCACTTCCGGGATTTGGAACACATGCTGGAATGTGGCGGCCATCTTAATTCCCATTCATATTATACAAAGCTGAATACACCTAGTGCCAGGAAAGGCACTTTTTATGTGAGTGGCATTTCTATTGTTTGACCCCATATTAAAGTTTTATACAGTTTTACACTATGGGATGTCTGGTTTTGTTTTGATTTATGTTGAAAATATGAAATACTGCCTGTGGAGGAGAGGAATTGCCTAACATTGATGGAGATCCAGTGGAAAGTTATTGGTCACTGTCAGCAACCACGGTTATAAGGGCTAAGGAATATCTGCCATCAGGACCGGATTGCAAACTGGAATAGTCCCAAAAAGCAAGTGTGACTTACCTAGAGATAGGTGGTCATGAAATGACAGTGAGTTTACAACTATGTGGGGCACCAGTGTGAACACAGTGAAGCACTTGTCATTTCAGTATGGAGTATCACCCTATTACACAGAGTTGGTTTACATTCTCAATGACAGTCACACATTTTTAAAATGCTTGACACATCACATGTGCATATACATACACAGTCAGAGGCAACCTTCCTTAAAGGAAAACTATGCTCACCTTGGCTCCAGCGATGCGACATCCTGACATCTTTGGGCATCTGGCTTCTGGATCTCCATCGCTGGCTGCTTTCATTGGCTGGGCTGACATCACTTTTACACATTTGCAAATTTGTACTGTGAGCTGCGTTTGCGCTTTCCCTCCTAGAAAAATGTCCCACAACAAGTACCCTGATTGCAGACAGGCAAGTAAGTATCTTTAATGCAGAAGAGACAAAGAATGTCTCCTCTGTATTAAAAATACTGCCTGTCCTCTATTTTTTTTCTTTGACCTAAAGTTCCACTTGTGGAGCATAATTGCTCTGTATAGGATTTGTTTGAGCTGCCAAAATTTGTTTTTAAAAATGATACAATATACCACTCTAAAGAAAAACTTTTACAGATGATGCCCGGCAAAATACCTTTTACCAAGATACATTTATTAAAGCAAAGGATTTTTTTATTATTATATATTTCATTATTATTATATATATTTTAATAATCTTATTATTTTATTTTTATATTCTTTTTGTATAAAAGTGGGGCCCTTCTGTCTGGGAGCGCAGGGCAGTTGTCCCTTTTTGCCCCCTTATAAATCCAGCACTGCCTACATACTTCTACTCATAATTTTACATTTGTTGATTTATTTATGTTCTATTTAGTTCTAGATATGCCGTTTGCCCAAAAGCTGGATATATAAGCAGAGCAATGACCAGACTGCAGATTTTTGGAGCAGAAGACTGAGATGGACACAGATGCAAAGTGACACATATGATCCAAAGTTCACACGTTCTACTTGCTGCCTTTACTGTTTTAGAAACCCCTGACTGCGAGCGAAAGGACAGATAGCAAAAGGCATCATCTGACTCCCTCTTTTCCTTTCTCTTCCACTCTCACAATAATGTCACATTGCTACATTTAGCATTGTAGGCTCTGACCAGAGTAATTAATTTGCTGCCCTTTTCTTTTAATATCTTTCCCAAAAGCAGTATAAACCAAAATCATAAATTGCCTGTGACATTTATCACATACTTGGAAAGTTGAAGATGTGAGAGCTATAGGAAAGGATATATTCTTATCTTGATTTATTTTATCTCAAAGGGCCATCTGCTCTCCTAGATATTATTCTTTATTTTGTTTTCCTGTCTTTTCTTTTCCTTATGCACTCATCAGATTGACATGTTTTACTTGGTTGATAATATAATAAAAATGATCTCCCTTTCTCTTTTTCACTCTCTCTCTCTCTGTGTGTATATATATATATATATATATATATATATATATATATATATATATATATATATATGCTGTGGGGTTGATTTACCAAACCCAGAGATTGCAAAATCTGGTGCAGCTCTGCATAGACAACCAATCTGATTCCAGGGTTTATTGTGAAAGCTTAATTGAACAAGCATAAAGTGGTTGTAAAGGCCCAAGGTTTTTTACCTTCATGCATTCTATGCATGAAGGTAAAATAACCTTCTGTGTGCAGCAGTGCCCCCAGCACCCCCTAATACCTGAGCCCCATCACGATCCATCGATGTGCACAACAGCCTCAGTTGTCCCGGGTCTCTGCCTCCTCATTGACTGAGACAGCAAGCGGAAGCCATTGGCTCCCGTTGCTGTCAATCACAGCCAGTCAGCCAATGAGAAAATCCACAGACACACGGAGCAGTGGCTTGGTAACACACCTGCTCGGGTGCCCCCATAGCAAGCTGCTTGCTGTGGGGGCACCCGACATAAAGGAGGAGCCAGGAGCGCCAGCAAGGGACATGAGAAAAAGAGAATCCAGGCTGCTCTGTGCAAAATCACTGTACAGAGTTGATAATTATAAGTTTGTTATTTTCCAAAAAACAAAAATGAACCTTTAGAATCACTTGAAGTTAGAAGTTGATTGGCTATCATGCACAGCTGCACCAGATTTTGTACTCTACAATTATTATTTATAAAACATTTTTTATTATATTTGTTGCTTAAAGCGGGTTGAAACTCTCTTAACCCCTTGACTGGATGTGAAACAAATATTAACGTATGAACACAATTTTGCAACTTTGACATATGTATCATTGCTGTACTTTGTGTATCCAGGTGGGTTATATATTGTTTTTTTTCAGGACAAATTGGGCTTTTTTTTGGTAGGAAATGGTATTAGATCGCCTGCTTTTTTTATTATCAAAGGAAAACTGGCCCAAGTTAGTATAATTTTTTTTTTAAATGTAGCTGTATATTATTTGTTATTACAATAATTAAGCAACAAAGAACAACCCAAAATAGAATTCTCCTGCTCCTGACCATCACATCGATACTACATGTTTATATTAGTTATTGTTTGTACCTGTAGTAGGGCTGAGAATCAATGGTGATTATTTTATTTTAGCCTACCTCCTGAAATACACTGACACTGATTTAATTTTTTTTTTTTTAATCATAACCAAAATATACTGACCCTGACTTTTCACCCTTGCCTTCACTCAAACACTAACTATGGCACTGACCTAGATCAAACCTTGATCTAGCTATTTTTTATTATTATTATTGCTGTTATAATGTTTTTTTACACACTTTTGTTTGTTTTCATCTTTCTCTCCTGCAAGGAGAGAAAGATACAATGTATCCTTCTCTTTATTCAGAAGAGGAGGTAAACACATGAGCGGGCTGCACAGTGACTGATCACTGTGATAGCCAATCAGAGGCTATCACAGCGATCAGGTGACCCAGAACCAGCAGACCTGGGTCCTTATCGTTTGTACGAGACCTGAGGCTCTCAGTGAGAGCCCAGTTTTTGTGCTGGAAGCACGCTCCCAACACAAAGAGAGGTACGCATGTATACGTATGGTCGGTGGGAAGAGGTTTATCAACATTAATTATTTTAAACCTTATGCTACTATCATTAGTACATAGATAGGACAGTATATTACAGGGGTACTGAATTAAAACTCATGGAAGTCCGACCAGTAAAATTTTCTTCCAACAGAGGCCCGAACTGTATTTTTTTTCAGCCCTCTCCTACTGTATATCACAATCCCTATACTTCAGTGTCCTCCGTCCCCCCCTATACATCATTGTCCCCAACTTCCCATCAGTTTCACCTTCACAATTGCGTTCTCAGACGCCCTGCCCAACACCTCCACCCACCCCTTTACAGTACACCCCCATTATTTTCAGCAGTCCTCAACCCTCCTTCAAATTATCACCCCTGCTCTACACTACTGTCCGCTACCCCCTTCAAATCACTCCCCCACACTACTGTCCTCTTCCCCTTCACATAACCCCCAGCAGAACTGTGCCCCCTTCACATCCCCCCACAACACTGCCCCCCCTTTACATCTCCCTCCCCACAGCATTGCCCCCTACATCTTCCCCAACAGCACTGCCCTACCCCCTCACATCCCAACCCCCCCCCCACAATAGTGTTCTTCCTTAGAGCGAAGAGTGGGGGGTGGAGAAGGTTTGGGAAGCACAGTGCATCACTGAACAGAGCAGATTCTTTACCCCCATCCTCCCTTGCTGTTATAACAGCAGAGTGGACAGCAGGAGACAAAACATTTCTGGAGCGAGTGTGGAATAACAGCACAGCATTGAGCAGAGTGAGAGAGCGGTCATAACATTTCTGGATCAGATGCGGGAAGCACAGCACAGCATTGAAAAGGGCATGGAAGCTGCGGGGGTTAACTTTTTGTATTAACTCTCTCTCTGCCAATCCCTCCACTGGCTTCCGGTTGCCCAACGCATAAAATTCTAATCACTAACATTGACGTACAAAGCTGTCCATCATACTTCCCCAAATTACATCACCGACCTAATATTCAAGTACCACCCAGCACGCACACTCCGCTCCTCACAAGACCTCCTCCTCTCTAGTTCCCTGGTCTCCTCCTCCCATGCCCGTCTCCAGGACTTCTCCAGGGCTTCCCCCATCCTCTGGAACTCACTACCCCAATCAGACTGTCACCTACCCTCCTCAACTTTAGGCGCACCCTGAAAACCCATCTCTTCAGAGAAGCCTACCCCGCCCTCACCTAATTGCCGATCTCCTCTGCTCTTCCTACCACTCCATCCCCCACAGCTATTTCCTCCTGTACCACTCTCCCCTCCCTCCTAGATTGTAAGCTCCAAGGAGTAGGGCCCTTGAACCCCTCGTGTATTGTATTGTTACTGTGCTCTCTCCCATTATAACGTAAAGCGCTGAGCAAACTGTTGGCGCTATACAAATCCTGTATAATAATAATAATAATAACTAGCAGGTGATTGGCTGCTAGCACTGTCCTGATTCTAATCAGCCACTGGATAAATTAAAAAGGCATGATCGGGTCCCGATAAAAACATTGGCTAGGTCCGCATCTGAACCACGGTCCGCCATTTAGTGATACTTGGTATATTATATTTACTTTTTTTTATTCAGTTGTTTCCTGGATTCTGGCCTAGGCCAAAATGATATCATACATCCCAAGAGTCTTCATGGCCATTTTTTTCCCTTCATCTGAAGGAAGAGAGTAGGGGCTTTCTCAGCCAAGCACACCCTCCTGCCTGAATGCCTGAGCTAAGGGTAGATGGATTCCTGGACATAATCGCTACACAAATCATCTGCCCTTACTCAAGTTGGCCACATCTAAAATGCTAGGGGGAGGTTGTCAAAGTAATTTCTAAAAAAAAAGCACAGAGACATGAATGGATGGGTGAGTTTAATTTGAATAAAAAAATTTAATGAAATAACGTTTACAGTTAGTGGAGTTCAGGTACAGTTAATTCCTGCTTGAATGTAATTGCCATACCTGTAGGACATTTGCAGCACCTGTAAAGTCTTGTTGAAAACCCCTATTGTTAGCATTCTGTAGCTAGGACATGATATTCATAGAGTGCTCATCTCCAGCATCACAGGAGCCAGCATTCTCCCTCGTTCACACAAGCACAGTGTGCATTTTCTTCTCCTGGTGTAGCAATTTAGAGCTCCTAACAAGAGTCTGTGCCTTTAAAATTACAATAAAAGTGGTTGTAAACCTCATACATGACTTTTGAACAAAGCATATTCTCTATAGTGTCTACTTGTCTCAATCCAGAGCACTAAGTGTCATGTATGTCTGCTGCCCCATTCCTCTGCTATCAGCATGAGTAACTTCAGACAAGTTTTCCTGATATCAAGAAAAAAAGGTGACATGGAGGAACTTCAAGCCTGTGATTGACAGCCTCAGCTCTGTTCCTGTGAGCTGTGTGAAGGGGGGTGTATCCCTCCCCTCCAATCAGCTCTCACAGAGCTTCGCAGAATGCAACTTCAGCTCTCTGCCCCTGCTTTCTGTAAGGTCAATATGCTATATAAATTCTGAACTTTGAGCAGATATAGAGGAGATAAAGCTACAGATAAACAGGTACAACGTATGTAGAAGAATTTGTTTCATATCTGTGTATTACCTGAGGCCAGTCACTTCACTGAGTATTTAGTATAATTAACCTCCCTAGCGGTCTGATTATGTCCATATTTCTGTGCTCAAAGTGGTACATTTTTTTGCATGGAAATATGTAGTTTTTTTTATTGTAGACCTGTAATTTTTAGGAATAACTCACTGAAATCTGTCCGAACAAGAGTCTAGTAAACATCCCGGGTATGATAAAACTTGAAACACAAAATAAATTATAATTTAATAAATAATCATAAAAAATAATATAATAATACATTTAATTCAATAATATAATCAAACCAAAAACACTGAAATTTCCCCACAAATCATTATCACTCAATTCTGCAAGTGGTTCTGATTTACTATCGCTGTTCTCTAGCTGGTCTAAAACCGATTTTGACCTAAAGGGACGCTTTTTGGACGCCATGGATGTTTCTCAGTTTCAAGGCAGAAAGAACAGTAAAAATGCAGGCAGGGCACAGGACAAAGCACTCGGGACAAAATGTATGTGAAATGGTTTGATACAGTAATGTTTACTATGTGATTTTAGTGTATTTAGCGAATGTCACTTTTTGTCATTTTCAAATGTCCCGCTGTTCCGTCCCCGTACGTCCCGACGTCGCAGGGGACGGAACCCAGAAGACAGATGGACATTGCCGGGGACACTGCAGGAGGGACATCACGGGAGCGCAGGACAAGGTAAGTGATCGAGGCATCGCGGAGCAGCGCCACATGGTAAGCCCGAGTGTAGCTCGGGGTTACCGCTTGTGGTACTGAAACTTTACCCCGAGCTACACTCAGGAATACCGCCAGGGAGGCTACGTAACAACTGGACACCATAGCGCTAAAACTTCCTAGAGAAGCTGAACAAAGTTCTTCAGGTAAAAATTGCCACTCCGCAATCCAGACTGGATGATGTAGATGAAGGAATCTAGCAACTGTACAAAAAATGTTAAAAAAGGCACAAACGCCAAGTGCATTATCAACAACATTTTATTAAAAAGGTAAAAACTAATATATACACAGAATGAAAATGTGAATAACAGCATTGTAAAAAACCCAGGAACCCAAAGGTTAGGCCACCAACTCCTTTGGTTCAATTGTATGTCCTAAAACCAGCTGACACGTTTTGGGGGATATCAAGAGTCGTGCTCTGAGGAAGGGACCATGTCCCCTGAAATGCATCAGCTTGTTTTAGGACATCCATTGGAACCAGAGAAGTTCCATCAATGGGCTGACCTTTGTGTTCCTGGGTTATTTACAATGCTGTTATTCGCATTCCCTTTGTATGTATACACTCACCAGTCACATTAGGTACACCTTGCTAGTGCCAAGAAAATCTCCCCCACACCATTACACCACCAGCCTGGACCATTGATACAAGGCATGATGGATCCATGTTTTCATGTTGTTTATGCCAAATTCTGACCTTACCATCTGAATGTCGCAGCAACCAGTCTGCCCATTCTCCTCTGACCTCTGACATCAACAAGGCATTTTTGTCCACACAACTGCAGCTCACTGGATATTTTCTCTTTTTCGGACCATTCTCTGTAAACCCTAGAGATAGGTGTGCATGAAAATCCCAGTAGATCAGCAGTTTTTTAAATGCTCAAACCAGCCCGTCTGGCCCCAACAACCATGTCACAAGTCACTTAAATCTATTTCTGCCTCTCTTTCTTGTTCAGGCGACTAGGCACCCTTTTTCTCCTTCTCTATTAATCTCCTTCTCTATTCTAAATGTTCCTTCTGCCCCCTCCTCTCCCCCCCCCACTTTTTTTTTCTTCTTCCCCTCCTCTTTTCTTCCCTGTTTGTATCTGGTTTCTGTGGGGTCAGTTTACACCTGCCCCTTGTTATTTATTTATTGTCTACTGTCTGAGTTTATTTTGATGTTCTCACCATATGTGCCATTGCTAGCTCCTGTGTGGGCGTTCCTTATGCCTATGTCTTTTCTATGTTTAAAAGTTAATAAAAACTATTGAAATACAAAGTCACTTCAATCCCCTTTCTTCCCCATGCTGATGCTCAGTTTGAACTTCAGCATGTCATCTTCACCATGTCTAGATGCCGAAATGCATTGAGCTGCTGCCATGTGATTGGCTGATTAGCAATGTGTGTTACCAAGCAATTGAACAGGTGTACCTAATAAAGTGGCCAATGAGGATATATTATTTTTTACCTTTTAATAAAGTTCTGTGGATAATGTACTAGGTGTTTGTACTTCACTGAGTATATGTCAGGGTTTATAACCACTTTAAGCTGTTCTTGCTGGCCATACACAAATATGCTGTGGCAGGATAGGTGGCCACTAACACACACATATGCATCCATGGGAAACCATCAGTCTGTGGTCAGAGCCAGGGGCGGACTGACAACTCATGGGGCCTCCGGGCAATAGGGAATAATGGGGCCCGTGTCCTTGCCCACACCCAGAAAAGCCTATGAAAAAGGTACCAGGGGCATCACATGGGGCCCCCTACTGACCCCGGGCCCTCGGGCAGTGCCCGAGTTTCCAAATGGTCAGTCCGCCCCTAGTCAGAGCATGCTCATTGCGTGCTCCCAGCCAGGGGCGGACTGACCATTTGGAAACTCGGGCCCTGCCCAAGGGCCCGGGGTCAGTAGGGGGCCCCATGAGATGCCCCTGATACCTTTTTCATAGGCTTTTTTGAGTTTGGCAAGGACACAGGGGCCCCATGATCCCCTATTGCCTTGGGGGCCCCATGAGTTATCAGTCCGCTCCTGCTCCCAGCACAATAGCCAAGTTGTCACCTACAACTCCTGGTTATCAGAAACTGTGGATCATGTGACGACTATGACAGCCAATCATAGCGGACAAATGAAAGGGAAGGCAGTCTTTGCCTCCTGGTAATAAGAACCTCTTAAGGGGCCGGCAGTGACAGCAAAAAGTTAAAAGTGTTAGTCTTGCAAGTCCACTCATGACCTTTTCTCTATAGGGCTGCACTTCCTGGACTGTAGCAGTGTCTCATGAATAGAAATAGCAATCAGAAAGTTTTCAGAAAGCAATGCTAATAAAACATAATGGAAGGGTCCTTTTTATCCTGCAAGTGTAGCAGATCTAACTTTTGTCAGTAATAAAATTCGACGTCAGCTCAGGCAAGCATTATTAACAAAGATGCGCTCATGGCTGGCTACACTTGAAAGGTGTAATACGGCAATCTAACCGGCTTTCGGATGAAATGAAATACTGGAGACTATTAAACTTGCCATTTGTGAGATAACTTCACAACACATACATTATGGCCTATAATGGAAATACGGGATTTATCAGCCGTTCCGTCACATGCATGAGATCAATTTGTGTATTTATACTTTCAAAAGCAGATGCTGCTTCTTTTTGAAAAATGAGGGTGTTTTGGACAGGATGTCTTGTCATCGCCGGCGAGGAGCATCCATCTCCTTCCCGTTATAATAACCGAAGATTCACCGGGTCTATGAACAAGTCACCTTGGCGCTAATAATGCCACTGAAGAATATACTTAGCTGTCACTGCTTATGCTTTCTCATTTCACGTGGCGTTTTAGCTACACAATGGATCTCTCATAAATCAGCCTGATGTGTACCCTTCATTGAGTACAGGAGGCTACAGTCGCATGAGCAGAAGGGTCAAGAAGGAAACTACGGAAAAGGCTGTGAAATGAAAGTGATCAATAACACAAGAGAACACATTCATTAAAAAAAGGCAATACGTAAAGCACGGTAACTTATAGCACCCAGACTGAAATCATCTTTTGCTAACTTTGCTGTCTTAAAGTGTTACTAAACCCACAACAGTAAAAATCAGTCTGTATATGCAGTACAGCATGCTTGTTATACTCACTGTGGAGCCTAAGGGGTTAATTCTATGCATTGTGTAAAAAGGATGTTTGATCCTGTCTTCTCTGATCCTCCCCTTCTTCTACTGTCCCCAATCCATCTGCTGATAGAAAAGAGCCTTGGGGACAGGCTGCACATGCTCAGTTTTGTGTGTATTGCTAGAGAGGTTTTTTTTTTTTACTTGGGAGGGTGAATGTGATCAGCACAGAGGCAATTAGAGCTGTCCAGACAGATGGTCAGGGGTTATGCAGCCTCCTATGACAATCAGGAGAGAATGAAAACTCCTCCTACAAACTTAACGAATGCTCTGCTGGACACTGATAGAAGTCACAAGACTGATATATACTGCTGATTATAAAAGGTATTTATCAGTTTATATTTACTAAAATAATTGCATTTCCATGTTCTGTGTACTGTGGCAAACCAGATATAGTGAAATCAGGGTCCTGGGTTTAGAAAGACTTCAATGCAATTATGCCCTAGCATAAAAACTTGAAACTAAGGTATCCCAGTAAAGAAAAAAATTAAAGGACAAATAATAAACATACAAACTCACTTTCCCCCTCTGGCTCTAAGCCTAAGAACTGAGCAATCACATGACCATTGATCACTCAGTTCTATTTCCATTCTGAGCAGACAGCATTGACTGCCAGTCACTGATCTCGGCTCTGCTCCTCCAGTGCCCACTATACCCAGAATCTAGTGGAGATCACTGAAGTATTGGGAGTCTACTATAGTGATTTCCACCTTCTAGAGCAGTGGTTCTCAACCTTTCTAATGCCGCGACCCCTTAATACAGTTCCTCATGTTGTGGTGACCCCCAACCATAAAATTATTTTCGTTGCTACTTCATAACTGTAATTTTGCAGTGGGAGGAATAGTGCCCCATCATTGGTGTCAGTGGGAGGAATAGTGTTCCATCATTGGTATCAGTGGGAGGAATAGTGCCCCATCATTGGTATCAGTGGGAGAAATAGTGCCCCATCATTGGTATCAGTGGGAGAAATAGTGCCCCATCATTGGCGTCAGTGGGGGGAATAGTGTCCCATCATTGGCGTCAGTGGGGGGAATAGTGTTCCATCATTGGCGTCAGTGGGAGGAATAGTGCCCCATCATTGGTATCAGTGGGAGAAATAGTGCCCCATCATTGGCGTCAGTGGGGGGAATAGTGTCCCATCATTGGCGTCAGTGGGGGGAATAGTGCCCCATCATTGGCGTCAGTGGGGGGAATAGTGCCCCATCATTGGCGTCAGTGGGAGGAATAGTGCCCCATCATTGGTGTCAGTGGGAGGAATAGTGCCCCATCATTGGTGTCAGTTGGGGGAATAGTGCCCCATCATTGGTGTCAGTGGGAGGAATAGTGCCCCATCATTGGTATGAGTGGGAGGAATAGTGCCCAATCATTGGTGTCAGTGGGAGGAATAGTGCCCCATCATTGGTGTCAGTGGGAGGAATAGTGCCCCATCATTGGTGTCAGTGGGAGGAATAGTGCCCCATCATTGGTGTCAGTGGGAGGAATAGTGCCCCATCATTGGTGTCAGTGGGAGGAATAGTGCCCCATCATTGGTATCAGTGGGAGGAATAGTGCCCCATCATTGGTGTCAGTGGGAGGAATAGTGCCCCATCATTGGTGTCAGTGGGAGGAATAGTGCCCCATCATTGGTGTCAGTGGGAGGAATAGTGCCCCATCATTGGTATCAGTGGGAGGAATAGTGCCCCATCATTGGTATCAGTGGGAGGAATAGTGCCCCATCATTGGCATCAGTGGGAGGAATAGTGCCCCATCATTGGTATGAGTGGGAGGAATAGTGCCCCATCATTAGTATCAGTGGGAGGAATAGTGCCCCATCATTGGTGTCAGTGGGAGGAATAGTGCCCCATCATTGGTATCAGTGGGAGGAATAGTGCCCCATCATTGGTGTCAGTGGAAGGAATAGTGCCCCATCATTGGCGTCAGTGGGAGGAATAGTGCCCCATCATTGGCGTCAGTGGGAGGAATAGTGCCCCATCATTGGCGTCAGTGGGAGGAATAGTGCCCCATCATTGGCGTCAGTGGGAGGAATAGTGCCCCATCATTGGCGTCAGTGGGAGGAATAGTGCCCCATCATTGGTGTCAGTGGGAGGAATAGTGCCCCATCATTAGTATCAGTGGGAGGAATAGTGCCCCATCATTGGTGTCAGTGGAAGGAATAGTGCCCCATCATTGGTGTCAGTGGAAGGAATAGTGCCCCATCATTGGTGTCAGTGGGAGGAATAGTGCCCCATCATTGGTATCAGTGGGAGGAATAGTGCTCCATCATTGGCGTCAGTGGGAGGAATAGTGCCCCATCATTGGCGTCAGTGGGAGGAATAGTGCCCAATCATTGGCGTCAGTGGGAGGAATAGTGCCCCATCATTGGCGTCAGTGGGAGGAATAGTGCCTCATTGTGGGTGTCAGTGGGAGGAATAGTGCCCCATTGTGGGTGTCAGTGGGGGGGAGGAATAGTGCCCCATCGTTGGTGTCAGTGGGGGGAGGAATAGTGCCTCATCGTTGGTGTCAGTGAGGGGAGGAATACTGTCTCATCGTTGGTGTCAGTGGGGGGAGGAATAGTGCCTCATCGTTGGTGTCAGTGAGGGGAGGAATACTGTCTCATCGTTGGTGTCAGTGGGGGGAGGAATAATGTCTCATCGTTGGTGTCAGTGGGGGGAGGAATAGTGCCCCATCGTTGGTGTCAGTGGGGGGAGGAATAGTGCCCCATCGTTGGTGTCAGTGGGGGGAGGAATAGTGCCCCATCGTTGGTGTCAGTGGGGGGGAGGAATAGTACCCCATCGTTGGTGTCAGTGGGGGGAGGAATAGTACCCCATCGTTGGTGTCAGTGGGGGGAGGAATAGTGCCCCATCGTTGGTGTCAGTGGGGGGAGGAATAGTGCCCCATCGTTGGTGTCAGTGGGGGGGAGGAATAGTGCCCCATCGTTGGTGTCAGTGGGGGGGAGGAATAGTGCCCCATCGTTGGTGTCAGTGGGGGGGAGGAATAGTGCCCCATCGTTGGTATTAGTGACACAAATGATGGGGCACTATCCCTTCCACTGACACCAATGATACTTACCTTGCTGACACCTGCTCCAGCCTGGGCTCACTCTCTCCCTCTCCCATCTACAGCCTGCATACCTGGCTGCAGCAGCAAAATTTGCACTTACCTGTCAGCTGTCTTCCTTCTCTGGCCGCTCTCCTCTTCACTCGTTCCTGCAGCTCCCTCGATCTTCTTCGATCTCCGTGCGCTGCCGCTCGGCTCCTCCTCTCCAAGCTCCACCTTCTCGCCGGTGATTGGCCGCCTGTGTGCCTCTCCTGAGCTACAGTTCCAGTGGCCAATCAGCAGCGAGGAGGCGGTGACAGGGGCAGCATATCATCCCGCCCACACATCGCCGGAGACAGGAGCGGTGTCTCGGTTCCTAAGACCATCGGAAATATGTGTTTTCCGATGGTCTTAGGCGACCCCTGGGAAATGGTCGTTCGACCCCCAAAGGGGTCGCGACCCCCAGGTTGAGAACCGCTGTTCTAGAGGGATCCAACAGGTATGATAAATACATAGTTACCAAGCTTGAACAATGTAACTATGTAAAAAGATGAATACCTGGAATTCTTCCTTAGGCCCTATGTGTTTAAAAATGGAGCCACCAAAAATGAAAAAAAAATGTGATAAGGATTACATCAATCCACTTTAGGAATAATAAAATAATAACTATTCTGTGTGAAGAAATAACAATGGTGTATCTATGAGAAATGTTTTTACATTAAAATGGTTCATCACATATTTAAAGAACTAAACGCAAACCTTTTTTTAGTTTTGGATGGAGTGGAGATGGAGTAGAACCCCTGTCAGGTTTTTATTGCTGTCTGCACCCTTGTAATTGGGAGATTCACCCTCTCTATTTGGAAATCTTCCAATGGGTACTCTAGTTTTGATGGTCTGGGGGTTCCCAAGAGATTTCCTTAATTTGAAGGGATTTCCTCTCACTTCCTGTTTGGCTATGGGATAGGAAGAGAAGGGAAATCTCCCCAATGGCATACATATGGTGAAAAAAAAATCTAACAGGGGTTATAACCCTCCCTTATGCTATCCATAATTGAAAAAAAATGCCTATAGTTCTACACTAATGATTGGTAGGCTGCAATATCCACTTGCAGACCTGTACGTATGTGGAATTTCAGAGGTTATACCAGAAAGATCACCAAGTATTGTTTTATTCAGCCGGCGGTCGTATTTCTTGTAAGAGCAGTCCTTGTCGCTAATTATCAGCTGGATGGCTTTTAAAAGCACGACACCCCCCCTCCCCCCCTTATCTTCCGCAGCTCTCTCAGGCTCTACCGTTCCACTGGGAAACCCAAGAG
Source organism: Staurois parvus (assembly GCF_062004578.1). Classification (NCBI taxonomy): domain Eukaryota; kingdom Metazoa; phylum Chordata; class Amphibia; order Anura; family Ranidae; genus Staurois; species Staurois parvus. The sequence goes on from NW_028318512.1 coordinate 2,746,126, forward strand.
TGCAGCCGGAAGTTCTACTGGCTGACCATAAAAGATGATTGGAGACCAAAACGGTTACGATCATCTCTGTGGTCCAAAAAATCACCACCGATAAGAATTTCATCACTTCCAGTTTTGCGGTTGTAAGCAAACCCTTAGTGGTTTGAAAAAAAAGCATTGGATCATATCAATCTTAGTATGAGCCAAAGCTTTTAATGGCAGAAGAGAGATCTGGGGTCTAATAGAACCCAGATCTTTCAGTAAAGAGTTCCTGTCACTATTGCTATCACAGTGGATATTTATATTCCCTGTGATACCAATAAAAGTGATAAAAAAATTAAAGGGGCACTGTAAAAATAACATTATATATAAATTAAAGCACCCCCATCCCCCCGTGCTTGCACACAAAGGTGAACGCACATGTCAGTCCTACACACATATTTAAACAGCAATCGCACCACACATGTGAGTTATCACCCTGAATGTCAGACTGAGGGCAATAATTCTAGCACCATACCTCCTGTGTAAATCTAAAGTGGTAATCTGTGAAGACTTTTAAAGTGTTGCCTATGGATAATTAAATTTACAGTTTGTAGCCGTTGCATCACATGTTTGGCATCTATTTACTCGGTGTAACATCATCTCTTATATTTTACCAAACAATTGGGTATTATATTGTGCTTTTGTGCATTAAAATATTTTTAAAAAGGTAATTTTTTCCCCAAAAAAATTGTGTTTGAAAAACGGATAACATGCAACAGAAAAAAATTGAAACACCCACCATTTTATTCTGTAAAGCCTCTGCTTTAAAAAATATATAATGTTTGGAGTTCTAAGTAATTTTTTTAGCAAAAAAGACCGATTTTTTTTTACACGTAAGCAAAAAGTGTCAGAAAAGGCCTGGTCTTAAAGTGGATATATTAAATTTTTTGGTTTTGGATTTAATACTGCTTTAATTTAACCACTTGCCATCCGCCTGCTGTTTATAAACAGCAGGGCGGTGGCACTCCAGGGGCGGGTTGCTGTTTATAAACAGCACCTGCCTTTTTTAGCTGTGCGCGCTCCCTGGGAGCGTGCAGCACCACGATCCAGTGCCCGCTGTGTCCTCCGGACAGAGTGAAACACAGATCATCGGACGGGACCTCGGTCCTGATCATGTGATCACTGATTGGCGAATCAGTGATCACATGCAAAGTAGTAAGCAAGATGTCACTTGTGACATCATTGCTTACTACGTGTGAAATCTGTGAATGATCACAGAGCTCACATGGTACAAGGCTATTCACAAAAGCCTTGTACCATGTGACAAGGTGTGACCAATCACAGCTCACTCAGTATTTCTCAATGGCTGCAAGAATGCAGACAGAGAGAAAGAGAAATGATTGCTTTTACATCCTATATGGGTGTAAAAGCAATCACTGTGAGAAAAAAAAAAATCTTCATCACCCCCCACAGGTAGTACAGTGTCACCATGGTGACACTGTACTGCTAGGGTGACAGTATGTAAAAAAAACAAAAAAAAAAACAAATCATAAAAAATAAAATAAAAATGTAAAAAAAATGTTTAAAAATTATAATTTTTGGTTATAAACTAATTTGGCTTATTTTTTTTTTTCTAAAAATATAACGGAATACATTTTGGTCAAGATTTATGATGAAAGATTATTTATTTGCAAAATTTTATAAGAAAAACACTTTTTTTCAAAATGTTTTGACATTTTCATTTACATAGCAAAAAAAATAAAAATCCCAGCAGTGAATAAATACCACCAAAATAAAGCTTTATCTGTCTCAAAAAAATGGTAAAAAATTCATATGGGTACAGTATTGCATGACCGCGCAATTGTCATTCAAAGTGTGATAGCGCTGAAAGATGAAAATTGCCCTGGACAGGAAGGGGGTAAAAGTGTCCGGACAGGAAGTGGTTAATATTTTGATAAGAAACATATTGTCAGATAAACTAACAACTACATTTACATTTCTACATACAATTTATTGAATTGATGTCAGGGGCTTTGCTTTCATTGTACTACTGTACCATTTGTAAGCAAAACAAATGTTTAGACTTCTATATACGTTGAAGAATTCAATAGAACAATACTTCTCATCTTCTTTATGTCAATGTCTGAAAAGATGTTTTCTAGAAAGAGTAATGTTCACATTTTGTGTAATTATCTTAAGTAAATAATACATTTTAGTAGGAGATACTTTGTTCAACTGCGGATTCTAATTGATGTTTACAAATGGGCTACTGCTTAGCCTTCATTTCAAGTATCCTCATTTCTAGCTGAAGTTCTTATTTCATTCATGTACTCCATCTGCCTTCGAAAGATTTCAAAGCACAATATGCAGGCTTTATACATATGAAGGTTAAAGGCTGTAAAGAGATAGATTGAAGTAATTGACTCAAGAGTTTTGTGGGACTGTAAACACTACAAGAACATAAAAATAAATACTTGAATTGTATTGAAATCAATGCAATGTTCTAAGTACAGCTGTACTAAAAAGGAATAAGTGCTTGAAATAGAACTGTGCTGCACACATGGGCACATGGTCATCACTAGACTTCAGAACTTGAGCCTGTGCATTGGATCCTTCCATGGGAGTCCCAGTTGTAAACTCCAAATGAATAATAGGCAGCACTCCAAATAGCACTCCAAATAGTTTCATATATTTATGAAAGGAAGCATCATAAAAAGATATAGCAGTAAATTGTAGTACAGGGGTGTTCAACCTTTTAACTTTCCTGGGCCACATTGGAAGAAGAGGAATTGTCTTGGGCCACACATAGCTAACGATCAGAAAAAAGTCCTAATTGTAAATCATCATCTATGGCAAATAACAAATCTATACTGGACGAGGGTTCGTTTCCCTAGGCAACATCTGGCCAATTGATGAATTTAAAATATATAACATTTATTCAAATATATTAAAAACCTTAGGGTTCCATGAATCCCTGGTCTAGACAAAGGTAAGCTCTCAGCTACAAGCATCATATACATTTTCATTAAAACAAGCAGCAATTATCATCAATACACATGAAGAGATAACAAAAAAAAAAACCTTCTTCTGGCATGCAGACACTCAGGATCAGGTGGAGATGGGAATCATGGCATTTTGGAGTAAAAATTCCCTGAGATCTCACCTCGCAACTTACAAGACCTAAAGGATCTGCTACTGATGGCTTGGTGCCAGATACCACAGCATACCTTCAGAGGTCTAGTGGAGTCCATGCGTTGATGGGTCATGGTGGATGGCCATAGTGTATATGACATTTTTTTCATCTTTTGCTGAATCTAAGTTCTAATGGCAGCCTGCCATTTCTTTTAAGTCACTTCCTGTCTACATGTATTTCCTGTCTACATGTATGTACTGGAATGGCAGTGAAGTGGTTGTAAACCTCGGACATGAAATCTGAACAACGCATACCCCTCTATAGTGTTTACTTTTCTCAATCCAGAGTGTAATTTCTGTTTGCTGCCTTGTTCCTCTGTTATCTGCATGAGTCACTTCTGACAAGTTTTCCTGACACCAAGAGGTAAAATGGTGATGGGGAGGGACCTCCAGCACACAGCCTGTGATTTACAGCCTCAATCCTGTTCGTGTGTGAAGGGATGGGGATGGAAGGAGGGCTTCCCTCCAACCAGGGCTCAGAGCTTCCCTCCCCCTGCTCTTTAGAGCTGAAAGATGCTGTGTAAAGTGGGTGTTTTAGAAGGCTGTAGAAAAGTGAATACTGCAGATAAACAGGTAAAATATAGTGCAGGAGGATTTGTTTCATCTCTGTGTATAACTTGAGGCCAGTCACTTCACTGGGTATATTACAACCACTTTAAATGATCTGCTGCTGACAGCTTGGTGCCAGATACCACAGCATACGTTATGAGGTCTAGTGTAGTCTATGCTTTGAGGGGTTATAGTGGGTGGTGTATATGAATTTGTTTACAATTCTTTTTCATCAGTTGCTGAATCCATGTCCTGCCACCTCTTTTAAAGTGGTTGTAAACCTCAGACATGAAAGCTGAACAAAGATTTCTATAGTGTTTGCATGAAATCTATCCAAAGCACTAAGTTTATTTTATCTCTTTTGACTAATTCCTCTGTTATCAGCTTGAGTCACTTCTGAAAAGTTTTCCTGACATTAAGAGAAAAATGGTGACGGGATGGCACAGCCTGTGATTAACAGGCTCAGTTCTGTTCCTGTGAGCTTCATGAAGGGGGATCTGGCCCTTCTTTCCAATCAGTACTCAACACTCTTGTACAGTGTGTAACTGCCACTATCTACCTCCTTCTTTGTAAGTCTGTGGAATATCATTTTCATCTCTGAGTTTTACAAGGATGTACAGGACAAATGGCTGCAGATATATTTATTTATTTCAGGTACTTAGAGCGCTGTCAATTTACACAGTGCTTTACATATATATTGTACATTCACATCAGTCCCTAACCCTCAAGGGGTGCACAATCCAAGGTCCCTAACTCACATTCATACATACACATATTAGGGCCAATTTAGACAGGAGCCAATTAACCTACCAGCATGTCTTTGGAGTGTGGGAGGAAACCGGAGTACCCGGAGGAAACCCACACAGGCACAGGGAGAACATGCAAACTCCAGGCAGGAGGTGCCGTGGCTGGGATTCGAACCAACGACCCTAGTACTGCCAGGCGGAAGTGCTAATCATTTAGCCACTGTGCTGTACAACCTATGTAAGGGGAATTGTTTCATCTCTGTGTATCAGCTGAGGACAGTCACTACACTGGGTATAGCTAAGCGTTTACAACTACTTTAAGTCACTTCCTGTCTATGTGCATTTGCTGGAATGGAATTAACACCTTTCTCAGGGTGCATTTCCTGGAGTTGATACCATCGGATCAAGCCTATGTAATGTGTGTGTCTTTTTTTGTTTAATGTGTATTGGTCACTATCTATCTAATTTCCCTTTATATTGCATACATCTTTATTTTATATATATATTAATTAAAATAAGGGGGGGAGACTCGATGGATCACTTGGTCATTTTTTCTGCTGTCACTTTTCTATGTCTCTATAAGCTGAGAGATAGCACACTTACTGTCAGGATCAACAAGTAATAAAACTGTTATAGCATGCCCAGAAAAAAAAAAAAAAAAAAGAGAAGGTGTTAATTTTATTAACAGATTGTAAAATATACGTTTTTTTTTTCCTTTTCCCATCGTTCCACTTTAACATTAGTTGCTGCAACTGCTTGTTCCAAATGTTCCAAAATATGTGCAAAAATAGATAATGATCAATCTTCTGCCTTGAACACAAAACTGAAAAATAAAGGTCACATCTATCACGATACAGACTTGCTTCCTCTTAGTATTAAAACGTTGAGTAATTGTGTTCGGTACAATAAAGACGGAGACTTCTCCAGAGATTTAAATCCAGAAGACATTTGCAAATAAGTCACATTCAAGTATCTGTATCAAAGTTAAAATAGGACATATCTGGACAGAAAAGGAACAGATTATTACTTCTGATATTCCACCGTGAAAAGCCAAGAACACCCTGTTCTCTCGCCAAATATTTATTTCTTTCTATGTATATTAAAGTACATTCAGCATCCACTCTTATTACAATGCAGAAGAAGCATTGATTTCTGAACAGAAACAGATGACTTAGAAACTGAATGGTTTTCAAGATGTTCTAAAGAGTCAAATTGAATGTGATGTTTGAAACTTCTGGTAGATATACCTCCACCTAATCAATGATATACCTCCATCTAATCAATGCTAGCAATTGTGCCATACTTAAAATAGCATCTATTCTTCTAGAAATGCGCTCATTCTGAAGTGACAAGATCTTTCACCAAAACTAAAGAGCAAGTTCCCAGACTACTGTTCTTTGTTTGTCCTCGTATGCTTTTGGATAAAAAAAAATGTCTTGTTGCAGGTAGAGTACAAATCAACACACATCCCATCAGGAGCGAAGCAGTGATTTGTAGCACCCTCCATTAGTAAAAATGTTTAAGATTCTAGAAATGCAATGCGGGACACATGATTGATAAATTAGATAAGACTATGAGGCTGATCATTTATTGCACAGAATTCATTTTGTATACAGTACTTTTTAGTGGGAAAATCATGAACTGTGTAAGAAGTGAAACATAAATCTAAAATATACTTACTCTACAGAAATGTCATTAGAAAATCTGGACACACGTCAACTGATGGTGGTTTCTTACAAGTGTACCACCCTCCTAGTTAGGTTGCTAGGAAGCTAGGAAAATGTAATTCATTTTGGCTCCTCTGTAGTCAGTGGAGCAGTGGTTGATTGCTCTCTCCTGTCTTCCAGAGGTTTCTGGAACATAGAGAGTTCAGCAAGAAAAGCTCAGCCTGAATATTTATTGTGCTTCAGCCAATCCCTGGGGAGGTGTGCCCAGTAGATGGCTGGGGAGGCATAGAAATAGTCTGAGATTTAGATCAGCTGTGTTCCTTCTTCATCTCCCTATTGGAGACAATCCAACCATCTGGGTGAGGGTGGCAGCTCTCATCTGTAGCAGCTACCCTGAATCCAGGAGTCATTTAATGAGGTGCAAGCTGTGGACGAGCTAGGGGTCCTATTGGAGCTAGTCAAGGACTTCCTTGTTTGGGAATTTGGTCTGGAGAGCTCACTGATGAGTGTTTGGTGGATACTGGAAGGAGGCATCCAGTGATCATGTGACATTGTGAGTACTGTAAAAATCAAAAGTACAGAACCTGTAAATAAATATGATCATAAAGTGATATAACTTGAATAAATCACAGCTGGTAAATGTGCCCACATGGAAGAAAAATTTATTTTAAATATATTTAAAAAATATTCTTCCCAAATATATTAGAAATACTACAATTTTGCCCGTATTCAATATATTTAAAAAAATAATAATGTATATATATATATATATATATATATATATATATATATATATATATATATATATATACACACACACACACACACACACACACACATATATATATATATATACACACACACACACATACACATATATATATGCACACTGCATGTTGAAATGTGTTTTTTATATATTACAAAGTATATGAATAATATTTTTAAAAATATATATTTTAAATATATTCCTCAGATTTTTTTTAACATATAAAAAAGTAATTTGAACATATATTTTTACATATATTTGTACATGCATTAAAAAAAATGTAGATTAAATGTATTTTTAAAGACATACAGTGTATTTGAAAATGTATTTTTAAAAATATTTTTCATATATTTTATAATAAAACTGCATTTCAACATACAGTATATACTGTATATATATATATATATTTAATTTATTTATTTTATTTTTTTTAAACATATTGAATACAGCCAAAATTGTAGTATTTCAAATACATGTCAATATATTTGGTAAGAATATTTTAAAAATATATTTACAATATATTTTTTTTCCATGTGGGTGTGAAATAAAAAATAAAGTAAATATAAAGTATCCTGTAAATAGGACAGTCTATATAAAAGTCCAATGAAGCTGACATCATGCTGCCATTTCTGGTCTCGGAACTGGTGGCCATCTTTCTAAGTGCATTGTGATTTGTATTTACCTTTTTGGCATCTAGATGCTCAATTTTATTTAAAATGTTTTTATACAATTTTAAAATAAAATGACTACACTATATACAGCCCCTTCAGTGTCTGGCTCCTTGAGGTGAGCATTCTTTTCTATACAGTGAAAGTGCACATGGTTCAGCATCCTTGATTGACATGTGTTGCTACCATCAAGGAACCTCATGAGTGTGGATGGTCCATACAGGAAAGAACATGAATAATTGATACATATGCGCTGATTGATACATATTGATACATAGACAGTGATACTCACGGACTGGTTTATTAGACTTTTACATAGACTATCCTTATCTATTTGCAGGATATTTATAGGCACTGCACTTTTGATTTTTACATATTGTTTTATGGGTTTGTATACTTACCTGTTGCCAGCTGCCTTACACTTTTTTGTGCTGACTTTATACATTGGGTGTAAATTGTGAGTATTGACCTAAGCCCAGGTTTTAGTAACTGTGTTGCATTCCTTTGGGTGGACAAGCATACAGAAATCCTGCCTGGGATATCTTCCAAAGAGAGGACTTTAGTTCCGCTATCTGTACTTGAGCCTGCATGCAGACTAGACACAGAAACTGAGCAAAGTGAAGTGTCCTCATACAAACAGGAAATCTGGAGCATCCCATAAGTTCACCCTCCAATCTCAAGTTCTTCAGAACTAAAAAACCCAAAAAGACAAGCCCTAGAATAATTATTGAGCCGGAGCGAGTGAAATGTTGCTGTGTGCCCAGCTGCCATTGCTCTAACTGTAGGGAAGATCCGGTTACTATACAACAGCTCCTATGGGGGTAGGGCTACACAACTTTTCCCAGTGGGCTCTTTCTCCTTTTTCGGACATGGAACCAGACTCTAAACCTAATGCCACTGAGCATAATGAAAATGTGGCCTATATTTATTTTTAACACATTATATATTATCACCAGGGGATGTCCATTGAACTAAAGGTATCCAGAGTAGAGTGAACTAGTTAAATCCAAATCCAGACATTTATTATATTTCAGCTTACCAATTCCTAGATGTGATGACTTCATTAGATTCCTTTTTTAGACTTACTTTCTTCTATTTTCAACTGGTGATCTAGCCAGCAAGCCTGTGGTTTTTCACAACCTCAAGCTTTCCAGCAGAATGTATCAGCTTACATGGATGAGAAAAACCACTTAACAGGGGTGATTAAAATTATCAGCTTTTATGTAAAACTTTTATTCCAAAGGGAAAACAAAACTTTTTGCTTTAACCACTTGCCCCCCAGAGGATTTACCCCCCTTCCTGACCAGGCCATTTTTTGCGATACAGTACTGCGTTATTTTAACTGACAAATGTGTGGTCATGCAACACTGTACAGAAATATGTCCTTTTTTCCCCACAAATAGAGCTTTCTTTTGGTGGTACAGTTGTGTCCAAAATTATTCAACCCCCACTGAAATTGAGTGTTTTGGCCAGTTTGACATTGCTTTTGATCATTCAGTCATCTTGCTTACATTTACATTAAAGAGGCACTTGTAGGTCAGACAAATATAACATAACAGTTATAATGAAATAACCACAAATGTCTTTTCTGTGCTCACAGCATTATCAGTTTTATTCAACCCCCAAGTGACATTCAATCTTAGTACTTAGTACAGCATCCTTTTACAGTTATAACAGCTTTTAAACGTGAAGCATAGCTTGACACAAGTGTCTTGCAGCGATCTACGGGTATCTTCGCCCATTCTTCATGGGCAAAGGCCTCCAGTTCAGTCACATTCTTAGGCTTGCGCACTGCAACTGCTTTCTTTAAGTCCCACCAGAGGTTCTCAATCGGATTTAAGTCTGGTGACTGCGATGGCCACTCCAAAATGTTCCAGCCTTTCCTCTGCAACCATGCTCTAGTGGACTTGGAGGTATGCTTGGGATCATTGTCCTGTTGAAAGGTCCAACGTCTCCCAAGCCTCAGGTGTGTGACGGACTGCATCACGTTTCCATCCAATATCTCCTGGTACTGAAGAGAATTCATGGTACCTTGCACACGCTGAAGCTTCCCTGTACCTGCAGAAGCAAAACAGCCCCAAAGCATGATTGACCCTCCACCATGCTTCACAGTAGGCAAGGTGTTCTTTTCATCATAGGCCTTGTTCTTCCTCCTCCAAACATAGCGTTGATCCATGGGCCCAAACAGTTCTAATTTTGTTTCATCAGTCCACAGAACACTATCCCACAACTTTTGTGGTTTGTCCACATGGCTTTTGGCATACTGCAGTCGACTCTTCTTATTCTTTGGAGACAGCAAGGGGGTACGCCTGGGAGTTCTGGCACGGAGGCCTTCATTACGCAGTGTGCGTCTTATTGTCTGGGCTGAAACTTCTGTACCCACATCTGACAAATCTTTTCTCAGTTCCTCAGCAGTCACACGGGGACTTCTCTCCACTCTACGCTTCAGGTAGCGCACAGCAGTCGAAGTCAGCATCTTCTTTCTGCCACGACCAGGTAGCGTTTCAACAGTGCCCTTTGCCTTGAATTTGCGAATGATGCTTCCTAAGGTGTCTCTTGGTATGTTTAACATCTTTGCAATCTTCTTATAGCCATTGCCCTTCCTGTGAAGAGAAATCACCTCTTCTCTTGTCTTCCTGGACCATTCTCTTGCCTTCACCATGTTTGTAACCACACCAGTAAATGTCTAGAAGGAGCTGAGTATCACAGTCATTTTAAAGCTGCCTAATTGGTGCTTATTATGCTTGATTGCTGCTCGGTGACATCCACAGGTGTTTTCAATACCTGATGGAAAGCACCTGTATGAACCTCTGTTCTTCAGAGTGGTAGTCTTTAAGGGGTTGAATAATTGTGGCAATGAAGAAACCACATAAGAACCATTTACTACTGTATTACATAAACAATTGATGTCATTTTAGTTGCATTTGGGTAGTTACAACGTCCTTGTAGGATTTGATTCTGAATACAATTCCAAATGTACACTATAGTCCCTAAACCCCTTTACAGCATTGGGGGTTGAATAATTTTGGACACAACTGTATTTGATCACCTCTGCATTTTTTATTTTGTGTGCTATAAACAGAAAAACACCAACAATGTAGAAAAAATATATATTTTTGATGTTTTGCTATTAAACATATCCAGTAAAAAAAAATATATATATATATAATTTCTTCCTAAATTTAGGCCAGAATGTATTCTGCGACATGTCTTTGCTAAAAAAAAAAAATCTCAATACGTGTAAATTAATTGGTTTCTGTGAAAGTTATAGCATCTACAAATGGCAGTATATATACTGGAAATTTTGGGGTTTTTTAATACTAGTTATGGCGCGATCGGTGACTTATAGTGGGACTGCAGGACTGTGGCGGGCATTCTGACACTGGGGGGGGGGACTGACTAACTGCCACTGACATCCCAACTGACACTATTACAGTGATCAGTGCTAATAAAAATCACTGACACTGTACTAATGACACTGGGCAGGAAGAGGTTAATATCAGGGGTAATCAAAGGGTTAACTGTGTGCTGTTTTACAGTATGTGCTGTGTGTGTTTTAGTAGGGAGACATGCTGTGCAGAGAAATACACAGCAGTATGTCCTTGCTGGCAGGAGAGAGACCTATGTTCTTTACACTCAGGTCTCTACCATCAGCTTTGCCCGATGATCTCCGGGTGACGGAGGGGAATCTCCGGCCGGGAACCGGTGAGTGACATCCCCAGCCGCCAAAGGCAGTGTGTGCATGCCCCCTACCCGGAAATGCAACTCACTTACTGTATATATATATATGTGATTTTGCACAGCCCTGCCGCCCTGTAGCAGTACCTCTACTATAGAGCGGTGGGCAAGTGGTTAACTGATTATAAAGTGTGAGCCGGACTTCAATTTCAATTTGTTAGTGTCATTAAAGCAGAGCTCCAGACTCCCCCCCCCCCCCAAATAATGAAATGTCAGCAGCTAAAAATACTGTAGCTGCTGACTTTTAATATAAGGACACTTACCTGTCCACGGATCCAGTACTGTCCTCACCTAAGCCAATTCTTCAATCGGCTTCAGGTAAGGGAAACCAGCAGTGAAGTCTTGCGGCTTCACAGCCGGTTCCCTACTGCACATGCGTGAAGCACGCTGCGCTTTGTGAATGGTCCCGAAGGTCTTCTTGTACACATGGATTGTTGCAGAAGACTGTGGGGGAAAGAGGGGGGCTAAACTTTCATCTCAAAACCAGGTACCCATTTTCCCCAAAAAAGTGCCAAATGTGGCAGTGGAGGGAAGGAGGATACAAACAAGTGGAACTTCCCCTTTTTGGTAAAGTTCCACTTTAAATCTGCTAACACAATTAAAACTACCCTACCCCCCCACTAAAAAGGCTGCTGTCTACTGTGCCTCCTGTGCTCACTCCTCCAGAGCAGAGTTGTGCCTCACTAATACAGGAGGAGCGTTACTGGCTAGATCAACAGGTGAAAACAGGGGGGGGGGGGGAGTGTAAGAAAAGAAAACTAATACAGCCACCACATCTAATGATTGCCAAGCTGCAATATAATATATGTTTGTTTTGGGGTTTAATACCACTATAATTTGTCACTTGAAATTGAAAAGAAAAATCACAGATCATTTTTTTTTCTTTTTTTAAATGACTTTCACATTAACGCAGTACATGCACCTAGTCATCTTGGAAGGACGCATTTTGATTGTAATATGCAGCACAGGGACAAACAACAATATAGGAATCTTTTCTGTCCTCTTAATGTTGTTGGCTAAGTGGATGTTTACTAGATGGGGCATTGTTAAATTGTGCAGCGATCCAAACTAAATAACACATTATAAAAATAGATACTTTATTGTGAATTTGAAGTGAAGTTTATAAGCCTGTTATTACTTAACCTTGATGTCTAGCATTCACATTTCTAGATGAAGCTCTTAGTCCATTCATGTATTCCATCTGTTTTTGCTGGATGTAATTTCAAAGCACAATGGACATTGCTTTTCCATATCAAAGACAAAGGCTGTCATAATGATGATGTATCCAGGGCATTGCTAGGGTGCTAACAGACGTAGTATAACAATGTGGCATCTATATTGATGAGCTGTGGAGGTATACAATATATAGATGTGGTTTTCAGGAATGTTCTTAAAGAGGTATTACACCCCAAAACAAAAATGTAATATAGTGCAGTTTACCAATCCATAGATGTAGCGGCTGCATTCAGATTTTTTTTTTCGTTTCACCTGGAGATTCAGGAAGTAACGCACCTCCTGTATACGTCCTCGTGCACGCTCGACATTTTTACAACTGCTGATTTTGGCTTTTGACATTTTTTTCTACAGCTAGTAAACCCCCCAGCATGTTATCCTATGTGTCCATGCATGCATAGACTGTAATCAATGTTTTTTGGCTGGGACATTTTTTTGGCTGGAAAAAAAACCCAGGACTAGTGGGATTCTAGAGTTTTTTAGCTGCAAAAACGACCTAATGCTAAAAACGCTAGTAAACCCCCCAGCATGTTAAAAAAAAACGATGACTAGTGTGTTTCTAGAGTTTTTTAGCTGTAAAAACGCCCTAATGCTAAAAAAAGCGGCAAAACACAGTAAAAATGCCACACACTGGCATTTTTGGATTTTTTTATAAAAAAATGCTAAAAATTGCAAATGCGGTAAAACACAGCAAAATGCCGCTAATCGCCAATGCAAAAACGCTAAAAAAAGCTGAAAAACTCACGTTTTTAACGTGACTTTACACAGCTAATGTTACCAGCATTATCAAAATGTCCCGTGTGCATGAGGACTAGAGTGCCTACACTCCAGATCAGGGGTCTTCAATCTTTCTAAACAAAGGGCTAGCTTACTGGCTTTCAGACTTTAGGGGGGCTGGACTGTGGCCATTGGGAGTAGATATTGTCCTGAATCATTGGGAGCAAACAATGCATCTTTGGCATTAGGGGGAGGAATAGTGCCCTAGTCCTGGTGTAAGTTGGAGAAATAGTGCCCCATTGTTGGTGTCAGTGGGAAGTATAGTGCCCCATTGTTAGTGTCAGTGGGAGGAATAGCAGCTCATGGTTTGTTTCAGTGAGAGGAATAGTGCCCAAATTGTTGGTGTAAATGGAAGGAAAAGTGCCCCATCATAGGTGTCATTAGAAAGAAAAAGTGCCTGTGTCAGTAGCAGGAATTATGCCCCCTTGTTGGTGTCAATGAGAGGAATAGTGTCTTGTATCAGTGGGAGAAAAAGTGTCCCAAGGGCTGGATAAGAGCAAGAAAAGGGCCGCATCTGGCCCCTGGGCCATAGTTTTGGAGCTCTAGATGAAGAAGCAACAGAGACACCATGAGGTTTAGCACAGACAAAAATGTGAGCATAAGCAGAAGCGTAGAGGTGCCATTGACAACCAATGGCTCTACCGCACATCTGCTAAAGGCGGAGTATTTCTCTGTATGTTGGGAAAGCGTGCTATTTTGCATGCATTTCCAACACGCAAAGCTCTGAACCTAGCCTTAGATCACATCTGTCAACCATTTCATGTGGCCCACGCACCTCTCCTGCAACTGTGATACCCCCTTCTTCTCCACCCCCACCTTGTCTCACCAGTTAGGAGGACAGAACTTCTCCTACAGATCCTGTGCCTCTCTGTGCCGCAGCATCACCCACTCATCTCCGCCTCCACGGGTCTCAGCAATCAGCAGACTCACACAGCTGATTCTAGTCCTCCTCTGGTCCTCCTCCACACTCTGCACTTTCTGCTTCCCAGATCCGCCCCCGCCTCTGACAGTAGCACAAGGTAAGGGGGGTACACTGTGATGAAAGAGAAGGTGAGGGACTCTTGATTTCTGATGGTGGGGGCTCTTGACATTTGATGTAAGAGGGGTGGGATGCTCTGGACATACAGATACAATTGGCCCTTTGAAGGCAATCATATAGCTCATGCATCCTGTGAAGAAAGGGAGTTTGACACCCCTGCCTTAGGAGGGAACAGTTAGAACCATCGGTTCACATTTTTATTGCTAAAAGATTTGTGAACAAGCACCATGAGAATTATCCATGTAGAGGAAGTATAACAGCTGAATGATTGTAAAGGTTTATATTTATCCAGGTCCTGGTATAGTTAGAAGTTGTTAACTGAACTTGCATTGTAATGTTGAAGATGCATCTCTACTAATAGTTTTAGTAATATGTTGTAATGAATGTCCCCACCATACCCAAGTATTCATAACCACATGGGTAAATCACTTCTAAGCACCATGGTATGTGTCAAGGCAGCTGTCCAAGAACACAATGGGAGGTGAGAACATTTGCAAAACCACTCTGCTCTAATTACATAATACATTCACCATTGAACGATTGGGGTGTGAGCCTTAGACATCATCAGTCACCACATATATTTCTGATTTATCATCTCTACCCTGGTGAGCAGACACCATTTCCCACCTTCATCCATGTAACTCAAACAATTAACATGTCACAGATCAATGGCATGGTGATTGAAATATGTAATTTGAATGAGGTAGTTTTATAAATGTTACCACCCATGTCTTGAATGATCAGCATCTGATGTAAAAAGGACGAGGCTCTAAAATTGAACCAGTGTGTGACCAGCAGAGGTGCCAATTCAATAAAAAAGTGCTTCAAAGTGGATTCTTGAAGAAAATCTGTATTTATTGATCGTAAACACAGGTTAAAACACCATCAATATGTTTTATGGGTCTTTAATGACCACTTTATCAGAAAATGATGTACCGTACCCTTTAATGGGATCTGTAAACTATATACACTGGGCTGAAGGAATGCACACAGATCCCACCCAATAAATACACTCACTGGCCACTTTATTAGGTACACCTGTTTAATTACTTAGTAACACAAATTGCTAATCAGCCAATCACATGGCAGCAACTCAATGCATGTAGGCACGTAAACCTGGTGAAGATGACATGCTCAAGTTCAAAGCAAGCATCACTGTGGAGAAGAAAGGGTGACTTTGAATGTGGCATGGTTGTTGGTGCCAAACGATCTGGTCTGAGTATTTTAAAAACTGATCTCCTGGTATTTTCACACACAACTATCTCTAGGGTTTACAGCGATTGGTCCGAAAAAGAGAAAATATCCAGTGAGCAGCAGTTGTGTGAATGAAAATGCCTTGTTGATGCCAGAGGTCAGAGGATAATGGGCAGACTGGTTGCTGCGACATTCAGATGGTAGGGTCAGAATTGGCGTAAACAACATGAAAGCATGGATCCATCCTGCCTTGTATCAATGGTTCAGGCTGGTGGTATAATGGTGCAGGGGATATTTTCTTGGCACTAGCAAGGTGTCCTAAAAGAGAGTCTGGTGTACACCTTTTCCTGACTAAGTGGTCAATAAAGATCCACAAAACACAATGATGGTGTTTTTATGATCAATAAATACAGACCTTCTTGAAGAATCCATTTGGATACACCTTTTTATTGAATGGATATTTCTGCTCACCACACGCTGGTTCCATTTTGGGGCCTCATCCTTTTTACCATTGTTCACTGGATCTTATTGCAACCCAGAGCAGTGCAAGATTTTCCAGAAAACCCTGATGAGCATTGACTGCAACCGCCCACACTCTGTTTGGAGACAGTCATAACTCCACATGTGCTCAAAATAGGTTGTTTGTCCTTAGAACAGGTATCCGGCAACCTCATGAATGTGAGTATATGCCTACTACACGTTTATGCTATGCTTTTCCCATAAGTACAACTGAGTACTACCCTTAGAAGCATCTCTCTAGAGGCTTTTTAACCCTCTTTTTCTCCTTGTCTTAACTCATCTCTAGCACCACTGAAACATCTGATGTGGGCCCATCTACAAAGAAAGGAACCTTTCTAAATTAAAGTTTCATTAAACCAAGACTGTAAAAACTTTGATTGCATGCTACATAACAGAGTGTGCATACTCACAAAGCCACTAAAGCATTTGCTTTGTGTAGAGTGGAATATACCTGGTTGATCCTGCCTTCAGCTGTCCCTCTTATTTTCTGTGTCCCCACTACAGCCTGAGATTGTGTAAACCAGATTGTGTACTCTACTGAGCATGCTTCAGTTTGAGTTCCCTTCTAAGATTTTCATGTCCTCCTTTTTGTTATCTGTGCAGCCCACATGGTATTGAGTCCCACATGTAGGTGTATACACTGTAGTAAATGACACTACTTCTTTCTCCTCCATGTCCTCCTATTGCTAAGCACTGTGAGGTGGGATATAGCATGCTGATTGATTACATTCACTAAGAAACTCACAAAAAAGCTTAATTTTAATATACATCAGTATTAAATATATAAACTGTAACTGTTAATACTTGTAAGGTTAAAAAAAGACTTGGATGCAGATTACATCTGAACAAAATGAAAGCTAGTGTCAATCATATTTGACTCCGCCTATGCCATATTAATGCACAAAAAAATACACATTTGATGTTCAATAAAGATTTAGAAGGAACGGTAAACAATTTTTATATTGATAATTTAATTTTAATCGCCCTTCTGAAACTTTTTTTTATTAGTCATGTGACCAATCAGGGCTGTGCAGACACAGGCTCATACTGTAGAGAGCATACATCAGAGTAATAGAAGCTCCACCTAAGGATCTTTCTCTTTAGATGCCAAACAACAGGGAAAAATCATATGACCACACACTAGCGCTGCAGGAATATTGTGCTTAAAGGATTAAAAAAAAAAAAATACAGCGTCATGATATATATAATTTATGAAAATTAATTATGGCAATTAACACTTCTCTGTTTAGTATCACTTTAATGTAATAGGTATACAGGTATCTAATTTTTGTAGTTTTTAATGTATTTATTTATTTTTATTTAGTCTCAATATTTTGGTCATGTAATGACAAATGAATATCAAAACTAAAAATACTTTCTATTTGCTATGCTAGCGAGTAGATTTGGCTGTCCTTTAAAAAAGGTCCAATGCTGCATAAAGCAAAATAAACAACACAAAAAATAAAGAACACCTTATTTTGCATCTCAAAGTTTATGATTAGCATGAAGCCCTGCAACCAATACAGAAAAACAGCCGCTGGGTCAAACTTAAAGAAAAAAACAAAACATATGCAAAAGCAAAAGGTGATCAATCAGCGGCTTGTGTCACAAAGCTGAGAAATAAAGGTCACATCTATCATAATACGGACTTGTTTTCTGTCTGTATTTAAATGTGGGGCAGTGAAGTTTGGCATGACAAAAAACCATGGCTTCTCCAGAGAGCAGAGTTTGAATCCTGGAGACAGCAATTTGTGACCTTAGACAAGTCACATTCAGTGGGGTTGAAGTAATAAAGGTAGAAAAAAACTGTTCACTTAGCATACTCATAAAGCTGAAATTTTGTTTAAGTATAGCCAAAATAAGCTTCCAAAAATAATTAAACATAATAGAACACAAATATAAATATGCATTTCTAAAAATATAGAAAATAATATAATTAAACATAATAATAAATATAATTAAAGATAATATTGTTGATGTCCTTTGGAATGATGGTCCTACCTGCCCCTCCGGGTGAACATTGTAAATGTTTTAATATGGATACTTAATCGTGTACAAGTGGAATTTAAAAAAAAATATTTTTTTCATTTTATAGCTTTTTTTGCCATCTTGCAAAATTTATTAAACCTGGAGCAGACAGATTCTGGAGCATCTGTGCATGGCAACCAATGAAATTATATCTTCAGGGTGTTTAGTTAAGCTTTGAAAATGAAAAATAGAAGCTGATTGGTTGCCATACACAGCTAATCCAACTTCTGTCTGCTCCAGTTTTGACAAATTCCCTCAAGTGTCTCATTAGGGAGACTTCCCTTTACTTCCTGTTCTGAAGACTCAACAGGAAGTAGGATGATTTCTTTCCGATGTCAGGAAAATTCTCTCGTAAACAATAAATACATCAAATCTAAACTATTGATTTTAAAAACTTGCTGACCAGTCGCAATACAAATACTATGGCTGGGCAGCTCGTACAGAAAAAAAATCACATACATGTACCTCATTTTGCCTGCTCCGGTTGAAAAAATAATTTTAAATATGACAAAAAAGGTGTAAAAAAATTGAATAAAAATTTATTTATTTTTTGAAACAACTGTCACCAGTCAGTGTCCCTAATTATTGCTACACCAGTCATATGATGATGCTGTACTGCACTGGTGGCACTATGTAAAAAAAAATACTTAATAACCCGCCATGACTCTTGGGGGTTTATTTACTAAAGCTGGAGAGTGCAAAATCAGACTCCCTTCTGCATAGAAACCAATCAGCTTCCAGGTTTCATTGCCAAAGCTTCATTGAACAAGCTGAGGTTAGAAGCTGATTGGTTTCTATGCAGAAGGGAGTCTGATTTTGGACTCTCCAGCTTTAGTAAATAAACCCCCAGCTGTCTACTTTCCACAAAAGGGTCATTTGGGAGATATTTGTACTGCCCAGGCATTTTAGGGCCTCAAGAAATGAGATAGGCCATCAATACATCAGAACTGATCAATTTTCAAATATACGGGGGGTCTTCCAAAAGTTTCCACACTTTTATTTATATAATAGTTAAGAAAAGTACGGATACATTTTGAAGAACCCTTGTATATACCATCATTTGTAGATGCTATACCTTTCATGCAAACCAATAAGAATTCATTTATTAGGATTTTTTTTACCAAAGACATTTTTGACTTAATGTATGATGACATTTGATTTTATTGAATATGTTTTATAACAGAAAGTAGAAAAAATCATTTATTTTCAAAATTTTCAGCTTTTTCTTTTATATTGCAGAAAAAAACCCAGTGGTGATCAAATACCACCAAAAGAAAGCTCTATTTTTGTGGAAAGAAAATAATAATTTGTGTACAGTATTGCATAGCCGCTCAATTGCCAGTTAAAATAGAGCAGTGCTAAGTAACAAAAAAATGCCCTGGTCATGAAAGGGGTAAACTCTTCCAGGGCTCAGCTGGTTAAACATATACAGTACATTAACCACCTAGTCATGAACATATAAACTATGAAATTAAAAAAAACTTTTTTAATGTTATTTATTTCAATCTTAAAGTGTTCCGGACTCTGCCACCTCCCAGGAAAAAAAAATAAAAGTCAGCAGCTACAAATACCGTGGCTGTTGATCTTTAATAGTAGGAAACTTACCTGTCCATGCATCCAGTGGTGTCCTCAACCATTGTTCAATTGGCTGTCAGGGGCTGGATCTGCCATCTTGGCTATGGGAAACTGTTAAACTCAGCCACAAGTGGGAATGCATACCTGTCAAAGCCATGTACCCGCTCCCCCCCAAAAGGTGCCAAATGTGTCAGCAGAGGGGGGGAGGAGGCTTAAATTTTTGGGTGGAACTCTGCTTTAACATCTTCACATGATTAATTACTCTGTTTATTGTATTCATTACACTAATCATTATAGAGCTCAAACTAGCAGGAAGAAACTTTAAGAATAACATCAGACTAAAAAAAAAAAAAAAAAAAAATTGACAAAAAAAAATAATGGCTGAGTGGAACAGATTTCCAGCAGAGGTAATTAGTCAATCAAGGGATCTATTTGTAAAAAAAAAAAAAAAACTGTGAGAATATTTCAAGCATTAGCAATGCAGCCATGAATAATCCCAGTACTGTATTATTTTTCTGAAATACCTCAATCTGGAAATACCCCATCATGACCACTAGATGGAACAGGTGATCATAGGAAATAAAGATATTAGGCAAACTTGCTGGGATTATTCCTGATGACTGTCAAAATGCTTGAGACTCTCTTGCTGCAACTTTTTTATAATTAACCACTTAGGGACCACCTACACTGAGCTGGATCACATACATGTATGTGACCTGGCATTTCCCGTTAGGGGGTATGTGTGTGCGCCCACTGCCCTGGTTGTGCTGTCATTCGCTGATCAACTGAGCAAATGACAGAAGAGAACCCTGTGTTGGTGAATAACACAGGGCTTGCTACAGAGTGCAGCGAAGTGGCTGTGTTTTCTTTCTTCCTGCAATGCAGGGAGTAAAAACAGTCACATTGCTTAGTAAAAGCAATACACTTTACACTTGTTAGGCACACAGTTAACCTTTGATTGCCCCTAGATGTTAACCCCTTCCCAGTCAGTGTCATTAGTACAGAGTAGATTATTAGCACTGATCACTGTATTAGTCTCACTGGTGATGTTAGTGTCAGTTAGCCAGTTCCCACAAAGTGTCAGTTAGTGTCAGATTGCCTACCTCACTATCACAGTCCCACTGTAAGTCGCCGGTCACCATTTTTACTAGTATGAAAAAAAAATTCCAGTATATATACCATTGTTTGTAGATGCTATAACTTTCAGTCAAACCAATTAATATACGCTTATTGGGAATTTGTTTTTTTACCAAAGACATGTAGCAGAACACATTTTGGCCTAACCGTATGAAGAAATTTGATTTATTACATTTTTTATTGTATACGTTTTATAGCAGAAAGTAAAAAACATTGTTTTTTTATTTTTTTAATTTATATAATAAAATATAAAAAACACGGTGGTGATCAAATAACCCCAAATAAAAACTCTATTTGAAAAAAATTATACAAAATTTATTTGGTTACAGCGTTGCATGACTGGACACTTACCAGTTAAATTAGCACAGTGCCGTAGAGCGAAAAACAGCCTGGTCAAGGGGGAAAAACCTTCCAGAACTTAAATGGTTACATTTAAACTTATCTGGGATAAACATACATTTGTCCTCCAGATAAAAATGCAGAAACAAAACTGATAGAATAATGTTTAGAGAGAAAGATGGACCATTTGGACCATTCATTTTTCCGCCTTCAGCCATCTATATTTCTATGACTGCAATGAGCACAGCTTAACCTTACTCGCTGAATCAGGCAAACATTTATTTTACAAATTGAGCATTCACTTTGCTAAGCAACCAGCCTGTATTGCTTGAGTAAATCGATCCGAGTGTGATAACAGTTTAACAGTTCAACTAAGACTCTAACAAAAAATTAATTACACAAAGAGGTTGATTTACTAAAACTGGAGAGTGCAAAATCTGGCACAGCTGTGCAATGTAGCCAATCAGCTTCTAACATCATTTTGTTGAGTTAAACTTTGACATAAAAAATTGAAAGCTGATTGGTTTCTATGCACAGCTGCACCAGATTTTGCATTTTCCAATTTTGGCAAATCAACCCCAAAATGTACATCTTTCTTAAAAGATTCCAGAAACTCAGTAATGGAGCGCAATCAATAGTAATGACCATTTTGTCTGTAACGTGATACAACCATGGTTTAGGATGCACATAATAGATAACAATGACATAACGCAGAACAAATGCAATTGCTCAATTTTAGCTACTGGTAAAGAGTGATTTAAAAATGAAATCTAATATTCCAAAAGATAGACAACACATTAATACAAAAAGACTACTGGTCTAAACAAGGCATCAGCATGCGGTGCCAAGATGTAAATAGCATGCAATGCCAAGCTGCAGAAAGCAAGGCCAGAATATTAGCATACATTAAAAAAGGTATATACTCAAGAGATAAAGCTATGTTTCTACCACTTTACAAATTCTGGTTTGGCCACACCTTGAGTATGCCGTCCAGTTCTGGTCACCAATCCTCAGGAGGGATGTGCTGGAACTGGAGAGAGTCCAGAGAAGGGCAACAAAGTTAAGGGGACTGGAGGACCACAGTTATGAGGAACGACTACAAACATTAAATTAATCTCCAAGGAGAGACGCTTAAGAGGGGATATGAAAATGATATACAAATATATTAATGGTGATTGCAACACTGGGAGGAAGCTGTTCAGTCTCAGGTCACTCAATAATACATGCAGCCACTCAATGAATTTGGACGGGATGCGGTTAAACCTTAAACTGCGTAAGGGTTTTTTTGTTGTTAGAGTAGTAAGGATATCAAACTCCCTTATACAATCAGTGGTTGAAGCAGGAAATGTTGCTAATTTTACAAAAACTCTTAGGCTCGGTTCACACTGCCGTGACTTGGGATCCGACTTGTGAGTCCCCAAGTCGCATGACGTGAAATCCCATGTTAATCAATGAGAGCCATCTTAATTAGCACTACTGAAGTCGCTCTGACTTTACAAAAGGTTCCTGTACCACTTCAAGGCAACTTCTATCTGACTTGTGCCAATAGACTTTAATAGAAGTCGCCTCCAATTTGCATCCTCATTTATATTGATATGATTTGGATCAGACATTACAGGAAGATTACCCAGGCATTCCCTAAAAGTTGCTTCAGAGCTGCTTCAAAGTAGTACTCAAGTCGCCTGGCAAAGTCGCACGACTTTCAGGTGGCAGTAGTGTGAACCGAGACTAAGACAGGCACCTTACTGACCACAATATATAGAGACATGGGAAGTGGTAGAGACATAATACATACACACCCACACAGGTTGAACAGGATGGACTGGTGTCTTTAATCAACCATACTAACTATGTACCTATATCATTTTAATGCAATCATTTTTATGGGAAGACCATTTCACCATCTTTCCTTTTTGCTCCTCTTGGTCTGATAAATAAGTTGATCCTGCCAGAAATCTTGTGAGCTGATTACTTTCTGCGTTTTCTGCCCTTGCTTACTGTTACTGAAATAGTGTTGTTTCTAGTTCGCTCTGTGCACTACAGACCACCCCCCCCCACACCTTTGTTATGGAGAAAAGGAGAAGAAGAGGTGTTTTCTAGTCCTAATACACTTCCTGTCCTAGGGTGATGACACTGCTCCTTAACAGATAAAGGAAAGTGAGTAGTACAGGACATTCCAAAGATGAAATTAAATGTAATGCTACCCTCTTGAGGGTCCCCCTTAAGCTCTGCACAGCCAGACAACACGCGTTTTCCACACTTTCAGCTGCAGTCAGAAAACAGTCCATGAGCATGGTTTTTGCTGTTTTATTAGGGGTTACCAACTTGGATGGGGTAAAGGGGTGATGGGATGCCCAATATATATATATATATATATATATATATATATACACACATACATACACACACACAGGGTGAGGCAACATAACTTCCTTTTTTCAAAACGCAATAAAACCCATTTTATGAATCAGAATTGTTTTTGTCTCTAATACATATCTAAAGTTCTGTTTTACACAGTTTTTCAGGTAGGTGTCCATTGTCCATACACTGAATAAGCTGATTTCTGGCGTTTTTCATGACCCTTACCAGCATAGCAGCGGGTATGTAGGCAATTTCTGGGCGGATGTTGGCCTTCAGGTCTTGTACGGTCCTTGGACGGTTTACATAAATGCTGGATTTCAAAAAACCCCACAAAAAAAGTCGCAAGGGGCCAAATCGGGGGAGCGGGCTGGCCACTCCAAATCACCCCTTATTGAGATGAGGCGCTCTGGGAAGTGTTCCCTTATAAACAGCCATTGATGCTCTTGAAGTGTGAGCTGTTGCTCTGTCCTGTTGGAACCAAATGTCCCCTAAGTTCAATTCATCAAGTCGTGGAAAAACAAATTCATGTTCACATACCGGTCTGAATTCACTGTCACTGTGACCTCATTTTCTTTAAAGAACCAGGGACCAATAATCCCAGCTGAGGCAATTGCACACCACACTGTGACTTTAGATGAATGCAAAGGCCTTTGATGCAATTCTCGAGGATTGGTGTCGGTCCAGTAGCGCATGTTCTGTTTGTTGACACATCCAGTCAAGTGAAAATGGGCTTCATCACTGTAAAAAACAATTGCGTCCTCAGGGACGTTTTCGAGTACTGCCTCACATGCATTCCTCTGAGAATTGAAGTCGCGTTCGGAGAGTTCCTGCACAATCGCCAACTTGTACGGATGGTAATGAAGATCATCATGAAGAATTTGCCTCACTGAATGATCGGAACGTCCAAGGGCAGACGTATGTTTGTGCGCAGAACGCTGCGGGGATCGCAAGATTGAAGCTTTCACTGCTTCGATGTTCTCAGGTGATCTGATGGGTCGAGGGACTCCAGCTCTTCGTCTTGTCGTACTCGCGGTTTGTCTGAACGTAGTGACCCACGTAACAATTGATTTCAAAAACTTTAGAACTACGCCTGTCGCCTGAGACCATTCCCACCCCGCTATGGCCGCTACAGCCTGAATGGCACGCATTTCAAAAAAGGAAGTTATGTTGCTGCACCCTGTATATGTATATATATATATATATATATATACACATTTTTTTTTTTTTACGTTGCACTTTAGCTTTAAGTCCACTGAAAAAAACTATATATTGTATTGTACTGTGCTGTATCACACTTATAAAGTGGTAAAGCAACAATTACAAAATACACTTTATTTAATACACTTTATTTAAGAATAAACCAATTTATTTATTTAAAGTCATAATTTTACTCTTATTCCTGCTAGAATTACAAACTAATTGATGTTTACTTACGAGGTGCTTGTTGTCAGCACAAACTGAATCTGTAAAGAGCTCTAATCTTCAAACATTCTCTCCCAACCACATATAAAGTAAAATATTCAGCAAAGGCCATCACAAGAACGCGGCTTGATAAAGCAAATACACGATTGTTCTCTGTTACAGGACTTATAAGATCACAGCTTTCTCTGAGCACAAAGCTTTCTAAGTTCTGATTCCAGCAAGATGTATCCGCTGTGCTATGTAGTTCTTTAATAAAACATAGTAACATGCAAAGATAAACAGAATTGTTTTATAATGCATGACTGGTGTGAATATTTGTATTAGCAGCAGAGAGGGTTGTTATCTTTCAGATAATGAAAATAATGTATGTCCTCCTGTAAACTACACAGAGAGAAAAAGGCAGCAGAAAGCTCTCTGATGTTGTAGCAGATTTGTTACTGGAAGGCTGTATTCACACCACTGAATTTTTAGGCAGGGAAATTGCATTGTTCTGCATTATGGGTATATTTATATTAATTTTACATGCACTATCATTTATCTCTGTGGAAGGTTTGCTCATTCGACCTCAAGTTTCTGAAAGGAGAATTATCTGTGTTGCCCCACAGCAAGAAACTTCATTAAAGAGACTCTAAAACAAACAAAAAGCTACAGATTTAAAGTGCAGGCACCTTACTGTCCATTGCTGAGCCGTTTGACAGGCAAATCTCAGATGCTTCCAGGTAGTGTCAAAGCTACTCCCACAGATTCCTATTGGACCATCACTATGATGCGTTATCCCAATGGTCAGTTGGAGTTGGGAAGTAGTGGCAAATTCCTACACTACCTGGAAGCACTGAAACTTTGCTGAAGCTTGTCCAGCCCTTCCTGCCTCCTGCATTATTCTTTTGGTCCATTACTATGCCAATGGGATCCTCACTGGCCAATAGATAATTTTGGGGGTGAGAGGCAGCAGTATATGAAAGCATTGGAACTTTGAAAACAGGACCCTCATTGGCCAATAGGAATGTACTGCGGGTAAGAGATAGCCAGAAACTCATACATTACCTGGAAGAATGGGAGCTTTGCCAACGTTTGTCTACCCCTTCCTATCTCTAGCACATTCATATTGGCCAATTACTGTGCCAATGGATTGCTCACTGGCCAATAGCTTGGGGGTGAGAGGTAGCAGCGAGTTCTCTTCTTTTCTGAAGTTTGCCCACCCCTTCCTGCCTCCTGCACAATCCTATTGTCCATTTTCTATACAAATAGGACCCTCATTGGCCAATAGGAATATATTGGGTGTAATAAGCAGTGATGCATTCTTACACCACCTAGGAGTATTGGAGCTTTGCTAAAGCATGTCCACCGCTTCCTGCCTCCTGTACATTCCTATTGGTCCATTGCTATAGGACCCTCATTGGCCAATAGGAATGTATTGGGTGTAATAAGCAGTGATGCATTCTTACACCACCTTGGAGTATTGGAGCTTTGCTAAAGCATGTCCACCGCTTCCTTCCTCCTGCACATTCCTATTGGTCCATTGCTATAGGACCCTCATTGGCCAATAGGAATGTATTGGGGTTGAGAGGTAGTGACAAGCTCTTACAGTCTCTGGAAGTATAGGAGCATTGCCAAAGCTTCTCTACGCCTTCCTACTTCTTGCACATTCACATTGGCCAATTACTATTCCAGTAGAATCCTCACTGGCAAATATAATAATTTTGTTGAGAGGTAAACGCAAGCTCTTACACTACCTTGAAATATTGGAACTTTTCTGAAGCTTGTCCCTCCTTGCCTGCTGCACATTCCTATTGACCCATCACATGATGAGATGCCTTACAGGCCAATGGATTTTGTTGAGGAAGGAAGGGGTGGAAAATCTTTGATGCAACCAGAATATTTGGAAATTAGACCATAAAGGTATGTTTTGAGGCTCCTGAAGATATAGCTGTAACAGTATTTTCCGTTTTCTTTTTTCACTTCAGCAACAACTTTTTGTTTAGCTTTGATAAGCAGTAAGGAAAAGTTGAAACCATTTTAGAACCAGTGAGGTCCTGCTGTGAAACCTCTCTCTCTCTGAACTACAGAAGCTGATGTTCACTTAGACAGAATAAAATAAGGATACGCGCAACCAAAGAAATTTATTGAATGTGAAAGTAGAGTCTTTTCACATATACTGTACAGTAGATATGTCTGTGTGATCAGCTTAGTTAGTAAAGGATTACTTAACTTACATAGGACTCCACCAGGGGAATGGAACGTTAGGGGGTCATGGCGAATGTAAGAACTTACAGTGCCTGCTACAAGACCTGAGGGTTAAAGTAGACCCCCCCCCCCCAACACACAGACATTCCCTTTATATACTGCTCACACTAAATACTTGTATTTAGGCAAAGCTATAAACTTTTATATTTCATCACCAGTGCCTCCTGGAAAGCAGGAAGTAAAATAATTTATAAAAAAAAAAACCTGTTGATTTTGCCAGAAATTAAGACGCACGCACGCCAAACCGGAAGTGTCGCCGCGGCCATCTTTTTGGTGGTGTACATGTGGTTTACTAAATGTTTGTAAAAAGCCATTGAAGGAGTAATGCTGGGAGCCGGATTCTGCTTTCTTTTATGTAAGTTTGGATTAAATTTGTTCCTCTAATATGGATTCTGCCTAAGAGCCTGTTTATTTCCATGAGGATATTGGAGGATTGCCCTTGAAGTAAAGCTTTGGAAAGGAAGGAGTACTTTTGATAGCCCATGCCTGAAAACAAGTATAAGAGGGTAATAGTACCTGGTATCACTTGTGGCTGGAATAAAAAAAGGGTACTAGTACCTAGGATCACTATATACTAGGGGTTGTGCACAGAGTGTTTTTATGGAATTGAAGTGGTTGATCACAAAGTGTGTGGTTATATAGTGATCACGGAGTTTTTCACTTTTTGGGTTTGAATTTTATATAAATTAAAAAGAATATTTGTATAATTTTTTTTTTTTGCACAATTTAAGAGTGATTTTTGTGTTGAGCACTGAGTGGAGTGATATATATGTAAAAGATAATGCACTATGGATTTTTCTTTTGTTTTATTTTGAGGTATTTTGGAATATCTAGGATTGATTTCCTTCTAAATGCATCAAGGTGGAAAAATTGGAATTTGGACATTGGACACAATTACTACCGTATTTGCCGGCGTATAAGACGACTTTTTGACCCTTGAAAATCTTCTCAAAAGTCGGGGGTCGTCTTATACGCCGGTACACATGTTAGGGGGGCTGCGGCATTAAGTACAGGGGTTTGCAGGGGCTGATGTCTCTTACCTGGATCCAGTCCCACGACGATCCGGTCCAGGAAGCGCGGCGTCTCCTTCAGTTCGGCCACTGGATGTTCGTGCGGCTGCTCGGCTCCGCCTCCTCACCGGTGATTGGCCGCCAGAACTGTAGCTCAGGAAAGGCACACAGGCGGCCAATCACCGGTGAGGGGGCGGAGCCGAGCGGCCCCGCGAAAATTGAGTGCCGGAGCAGCAGGTAAGTGTGCTGTGTAGAGGTGCTGCTGCAACCACATATGCTGGCTGCAGCAGCACCATACGAGAACAGGGTCAGCAAGTGTCAGTGGGAGGAATAGTGCCCCATCATTGGTGTCACTGATACCAATGATGGGGCACTATTCCTCCCACTGATACCAACGATGGGGCACTATTCCTCCCACTGATACCAACGATGGGGCACTATTCCTCCCACTGATACCAACGATGGGGCACTATTCCTCCCACTGATACCAACGATGGGGCACTATTCCTCCCACTGACACAAACGATGGGGCACTATTCCTCCCCCCCACTGACACCAACGATGGGGCACTATTCCCCCCCCCACTGACACCAACGATGGGGCACTATTCCCCCCCCCCCTGACACCAATGATGGGGCACTATTCCACCCCTCACTGACACCAATGATGGGACACCATTCCTCCCACTGACATCAATGATGGGGCACTATTCCTCCCACTGACACCAATGATGGGGCACCATTCCTGCCACTGATACCAATGATGGGGCACCTATTCCCCCCACTGATACCAATGATGGGGCACTATTCCTCCCACTGATACCAATGATGGGGCACTATTCCTGCCACTGATACCAATGATGGGGCACTATTCCTCCCACTGACACCAATGATGGAGCACTATTCCTCCACTGATACTAATGATAGGGCACTATTCCTGCCACTAATGCCAATGATGGGGCACTATTCCTGCCACTAATACCAATGATGGGGCACTATTCCTCCCACTGACATCAATGATGGGGCACTATTCCTCCCACTGACACCAATGATGGGGCACTATTCCTCCCACTGACATCAATGATGGGGCACTATTCCTCCCACTGACACCAATGATGGAGCACTATTCCTCCACTGATACCAATGATGGGGCACTATTCCTCCCACTGACACCAATGATGGGGCACTATTCCTTCCACTGATACCAATGATGGGGCACTATTCCTCCCACTGACACCAATGATGGGACACTATTCCTCCCACTGACACCAATGATGGGGCACTATTCCTCCCACTGACATCAATGATGGGGCACTATTCCTCCCACTGGTGTGCATTGGAAGAGGGGTAGTCTTATACGGCGAGTATAGCCCAAACACTACATTTTAGCAGGAAAAGTAGGGGGGTCGTCTTATACGCCGGCAAATACGGTATTTAAAAAATTTCTTTTGACACAATTCACATTTTTATAGATTTTTATTTTATTTTATTTTTAGTTTTGATTATATGAATTTATTATACTTAATTTATGGTTATCACAAAAAGGTTATGTAAGATTGTGAAGGATCACTCTGCTCACTATATATATTGATCATCATGTACATGGACTGTAAGTTATTTAAATCCCTACCTAAACTTGTTAATAATAGCTGGTGGCAGACTTGTCATCTGCTGGCATCTGAAGCTGCCTGCTGTTCTCCTCCGATATTTTGTGCAGCTGGCTACCCAGCATTTGCATCATGATGTCAAGCATGTGTAGTAACCACACTGCATGGCGCTTATTGGAGGATACCCGTTCACTCCTGGAATAGATTACACAGATATCCCAGGAGTCAATGGGACATCTTGGATGATGTCAATTGCCAGGGCAAACTGGCTGGAAGCAGTGAGGATTTCAAAGTAAAAAATGAACTTATTGAAAAAATAAAGAGCATATCCAAACATTCAAAAATCAAGGTGCTAGCAATTGAATGGGGCATTATTATTATTAAGTGTTACCAAACCCACAACAATAAAAGCAGTGTACTGTATATGCAGTAAAGCATGATTATTAAACTCACTGTGCAACCTGAGGGGTTAATCTGCATTGTGTAAAAACGCTGTTTGATCCTGTCTTCTCTGATCCTCCCCCTCTTCCTAAGAAGAACATCTAAGAATTGGTAAGCTGTAATGTAATAAATATTTGCTTTTGGGTATAATACCACCTACTAAAAGAGGAGCTGAAGGGGACCAATGAACTTTCATCTGTCATGCTTGTACAGTATGATTGAAATTGGATGAAGAAATCTGATTATTTATAACTTTACACACTGACTATCAGTAGAATTTTTTTTGGTTCAATTTGCAGGTGCACTTGTCAAATCTGCAAATTGCAAACTCTGAAGACCTTAATTATTTTAAAAGTGTTGCTAAACCCACAACAGTAAAATCAGTCTGTAGATGCAGTAAAGCATGCTTGTTATACTCACTGTGGAACCTAAGGGGTTAATCCTCTGCATTTTGTAAAAATGCTGTTTGATCCTGTCTTCTCTGATCCTCCCCTTCTTCCAGTTCCCCCCTCTTATCTCCTGATAAGACATATTGTGTGGAGTCACTCTGCACATGCTCAGTTTGGTCTGTATTGCTAGAGAGGTTTTTTTTTTGTTTCCTTGGGAGAGTGCATGTGATGAGCACAAGGCCAATCAGCACTGTCTAGACAGAGGTCAGGGGTCCTGCATCCTCCTAGAGCAAAATGAAAACTCCCCTTACAAGCTTTAACATGTGTTCTGCTGGACACTGATAGACTTCACAAGACTGCTCTAACTGCTGATGAGAAAAAGTATTTAGTTTAGATTTACTAAAATAATTGCACTTCCATGTTCTGTGTACTGTGGGAGACCAGATATAGTGAATGCAGGGTCCGAAGAGACCAGATATAGTGAATGCAGGGTCCTGGGAGACCAGATATAGTGAATGCAGGGTCCGGGGAGACCAGATATAGTGAATGCAGGGTCCTGGGAGACCAGATATAGTGAATGCAGGGTCCTGGGAGACCAGATATAGTGAATGCAGGGTACTGGGAGACCAGATATAGTGAATGCAGGGTCCGGGGAGACCAGATATAGTGAATGCAGGGTCCTGGGAGACCAGATATAGTGAATGCAGGGTCCAGGGATTAGTAACACTTTCAGGGTGAAGCTCTTCTTTAAGTCTTCTTAACCTTCCTGTGATAAACAATGTTATCTTCCGTGAACTATGGCCCTCTATGTAATGGAGATGGCCAAAGGTGGAGATGTTTGTAGTCCAAATATACAGAAGAATCTATGGTGACAATTCTGATGGATACAACACAGTGAAAGGTGTCATTCTAGAATGAGAAGTGTGCTATTGGCAAAATCACGAGGTGATAAAGAAAAAAAATGAAAATAGGAAATTACATATAAGGACTGGTGAGCTGCAATATATTACATTTTTGTTATGAGGTTTAGATAAACTTGAATGAGCAGCAGAGTTTATGATTTGGTAGAATTTCACATATGGAATCAGTAATTTGGGAGCAAAATCAATTTTGCCAAAATCATTCTGCTGATCCCTATTCCTTATAACTGCACAGTTTTTATTAAACTGGCATGCAGATGAATAAACTGTATGATTTTTTATTCACCTTGTTGATTTACTTTTTGCTCTCTTGTCTATTTTTATCTGTATCTTTGTATGTTTTTGTTCTCCGTTTGAAACTATACTGCCCATATGCCAGTATGTGTGCATTTTAGTAAAACCGCTCTGTATAAATGGATCCTTGAATACTAGGACTGAGCGGTTTTAATTCTCACTGCATTATACGAAGCACATTTTCCTTTATAGATTTTTATTTATGATGATAATAGAGCTGTGTGAAAAATACAATTTAAATGATAACAGAATAGCTTCCGAAAGCCATTGTCCTAAATGTTCAACTAACGATGACGTTTTCCGCATTGCACTAAAGCTGCTGGGAGCTTTTCGAGGCAATTATGTTAAACGAAGGGATGAATGAAATCCCAATTTTGGGCGACCTCCAGCAACAAAGCAAATTAGGGACCCACTTTTTCATGAAAAAGTGTTTAAAGGCAAAATAAAGATATGTCTTGGAAACCCAGTGGGGCCTCAAATTATTAGCAGCATAATAAGTGTGCACTCATTCATGGCATTCATATTAAACATAACCCGGTCCTGTGGATTGAGGCCAAAAATAATAAAACTGCATCAGAGTCTTAAAATATCTTTTAAGTAACTGAAATAGCTCGATATGCGGCAGATCCAAACAGGGGCTACCTGGTGCTTTGAAGAAGAACTACATATTTACACATGCTAGGCAAGTCAAGTGGCCTTCTGTTGCAAATGCCAAAGTCCATTTTAGAAAAGAAAAGTAGTTTTCTTACAGTCAGCATATTGGATAAATTACAAGAATGTTTACAACACTTGGGCCCTGGATAAAGATTCCACCAAGGACTCTATCTGTAAAAGATTGAATGATGTCTCCAAGTTTGCATGGGTCCTCTCTTTAGGTGATGGGATTCTGGGCTTGGTTCCCACGTGGCCACTATCTGGAAGGAGAATGAATGTTCTCCTTAACATGTCATGGATCCCTTCTTTGGGTGCTGGGGTTCTGGATGTGGTCACTAATGAGGACACTATCTGCAAGTTTGTAGAGGTCTCTCTTTGAGTGTTGAGATTCTAGGTGGATTTGCCTCCAAGATGATTGAACAATCTCCCTAATTTGTGTGTGTGATCCTGCTTTGGGTGCTGGAATGGTGGTTGTAGTTTCCACAAGAGACTACAAGTGACTGAATGATTTCCCAAGGTTAGCGTGTGTCCTCTTGTTGAGAGATGGGATTCTAGATGTGCTCCCACCTGGGACACAATGTATGAATGTATGATTTGCCAAAGTTTGTGTGGGTCCCCTCTTTAGGTACTGGGAACCTGGGAACATTTCTCACAAGGGGATCTACATGGGTCTGCCTACATTTATGTGGGTCCCCTCTTTAAGTGTTGAGACTCTGGATGTATTCTCCACCAAGTACACTATCTTCAAGAAGATTGCATGGTCTCCATACAGTTTGTTTGGGTCATGTTTTTTGGTTCTCCAGTTTATGACAAAGCACCTAAAAATATACAGCCGTACTATCTATGACTAACTCTACAGGGGTCCTGTAACTTCTTGGACTTAAAGCTAGCCATACAGATATCAATGTGTCATGCAACTGGTCACAGTTTAGGGGTGATGCTGTTCACTACGTATATGGCTATGTATAAGTTTACTATTGTTCAGATGCCAGTAAAACCAAGGTTAACCAGACTAGACAATATTTTTTCCGATAATGTACAGTCCAATATCAATGTTCTATATCAAATTGGAAATACTTTGGTCAGTTTACCATGAATAAGAGAAGTATTCTGTGTGGCTGTCAAGTAATTTAGCAGCTAATAATTTTGTTGCATTATGTCTTTCCAGTACTGATAATTGATTAAAGTGTATGTTCAGGCAAGCAGCTAATGCCCAGCTGAAATGCATATATTTGAACTGTTTGACAGAATTTGTAATTATGTTCATTCAGCATTGTGATCCAGACAATCCTGCCAGACACCATTTGGATTTGTGATTCTTTGCAGACCATAATGCTGTTAAACAACAAAGAGGGTCTGGGACCTGCCCTGACACGTGGTTGGAGCTGCAGAACACTGAAGATGTC